>NC_057809.1:561737524-561747871 GCF_018294505.1 Triticum aestivum | reverse complement strand
ATAAATTATCAGGTGCATTACTAGATAATTACCACACTTTTAGAAAAAGTTATCAGGCGCATTACTACATAATTACCACACCATCAGAAAAAAGTTATCAGGTGCATCACTATGTAATTACTACACCTTCATAAAAAGTTATCCGGTGCATTACTATATAATTACTACACCTTCATATAAAGTTATGATGTGCATTACTACATAAATACCACACTTCAGATCATAGAAAAATCAAAGGGACAGATATTACCACACTCCAAAAAACAGGGAAAGTTATCAAAGTGCATATGTGTATAATCATCAGACTAAGAAGCAAAAAATTACCAGGTAGAAAAACCAGAAAAGAAAAGAGATAAAAAGCGTGAACTAGAAAGATAGCCAGATGTGCTTACCAACACAGGATACCATCTGGTGCTGATCTTGTTGGAAGTCGTCGGCGCCATCACGGTGCTGGCAGCAAGCACAAGCCACAAGCACTTGAAATTGTCGTCACGACGATTAGTGCTCAAGATAAGGTTTAATACATCCACAGTTTTATGAGCATGTCCAAGATCACCAAAAAGATCTCCCGCAAGCTCAAGCTGTGCATCTGAAGGAACCTTGAAATCCACCGCAATATCACCTCGGGGCACACCCATTATACGATGCACAGACTCTTCATTGACCGGTAACCTTCCGCGACCAGGTACAACAACCTCACGGGAATCAGGGTCGTATAGACCAGCAAGCCATTAGAAAGCCGATTGAACAGATTATCACACTTGATATTCTGCAGACTAGTGAAATCCATGTCATCGATCGCAGCCATTCTCTCATCTGACATATCCTTACGGCAGTCACAAGAGCACTAGGAGAAGCCCTATTCCGATCTGCGGGAGGCTTATGCTTCTTTAAGGGGTTCACCTCCTCAAAGTCATCATCTAATTTGCACTTCCTTGGCATTGTGACCTGACACACAAAAATAACAAAAGAGAAAAAAGTTGAATTAATAGTCACACACATATTCATATGATACATTGGTAACTTGTGAACATACAAACAAGACAACTCATCCACAACAGAGAATGACAAGGACATGTGTGCTTCTACTAGATATTGAATACCTGAATTTTTGTTTGCTTATAATACACTGATAAAAAGTATGAATCGGGCAAGATAACTTATGCAAATTAGGGATGGCAACAACTTATACACAAACACATATATTGGACATCACATAACTAAGTATTCAGTGACATGATAAATTTTACAGTGGACTCCTGATAAATTGCCACTGATGATAATATTCACAATTAAAGTTCATGTGAGCTAAATGATGGCACATCCATCAGTTAGAAACACAAAAGGAACACAAAATGCATCATGAAAACGGGACACGAGTGCTAACAAAGATCAGGGAAATCGAGCCGTGTAGCATTTAGAGAAAACCCTAGAAATCATAATCATGAATGTATACATAATGGTTTTGCATCTAGAGAAAACCCTAGAAATCAGAATCGAGCCATGTGGCAGAGGGGATCAGTTCAAAAATTACGGCAACTAGCCACGAAATCAAAAACGGCAAATTAATCACTGGAACGATGTGCATGCGAAATAGGGCCTAACAAATAGCATCTGCACCACAAATTGAACGCATTGGGCGCATTTCTCGTTTTTTCTAACATGTGACCATCCCGACGAACATCCCGCCACTAATGGCGTCGAGAAACAGAGCACGAACTACTGGAGGCGGATGTGAGGGCGATTGAGTCGATGTTCACCAGTGGAACAGAATACTAGCGCCGAGAATCGGCCGGAGAAGGCGCCGCCGCTCGCCTTCACGGAGAGAGAGCGGGGGCGGAGCGACAGAGAAGCAGGCGCGCGATTACCAGACGATTTGAGGCGCACGAACTACTGGGATGTGAGGGAGATTGAGTCGATACTCACCGGTGGAACAGAAGACCAGCGCCGAGAATCGACCGGAGAAGCCGCCGCCGCTCGCCGTCGACGGAGAGAGAGCGCGCGCGGAGCGACAGAGAAGTGTGCGTGCCGTTACAGAGTAAATGAGGTGAGTGGTGGGGGAGGGGATAGTTAAGTCAATCGCACAACATGGGAGACGGTTCGAGCGAAGCGGGCGACGAAGAGATGGCCCACACACCAGCGATAGACAAATCGAAACTACTCGCTGGAACGTTTCGCATCTGTCGGATTTGCAATTGACGTCATCCAGGTGGTGTGGCGATTTTGCAATAGGGCACAGGGTTGCCAAATAAAATTTTCCTATTATGAATTATTAAATCCTACTATCCTAGTATGGTACGTTAGTGTTGTCTGTAAAATAGTGAATTAATCTATTAATCACGGTGATTGCATTAGGATATTGGATCTGCATAATTTAGCAACTGAACAAACGATCAAGGAAATTGGCTCCGCCATACATCCTTGCTACTTCACACCCTTCCTGCAAATTTTGGTGATCAATTCTGGATTAGATCAGGCGTGACGTCGGTGTGATCGTGAGCTCGTTAATTCTCCGGCCAACTAGCCAAGGTTAGCACAACTAACAACTACTTGCTCATCTCGATCAGTTCCCACCTTATACCTATCACATTTGTACATCAAATTTCAATTCTTGTCATTTTTATGATTTATATTTATCAAGAGAAAAGGGTCACCAAACACCAGAAATATTATTTCAGCTTAATTGTCGAGGGCATGTTTTCAAAGCAAAACGATAGACGACTTGCTTGAGCATTGCATGAAAACTTGCTTCGAAAGGAATTCACAACTGAATTCTCTTCTAATGAAATTGTTAATATACTTTATGTTATTGAAAATCATTGAGATTATATAACTAATTCAAATGTAACTACCACATGTCTATACTATATAGCAATGAAGAGGTATTTTTTTCAACTTTGCTTGGCCCCCCCTATGTCCAAATCCTAGCTCCGCCCCTGATTGCCGTAGAGCGAGGGGTGGTGGGCGTGTCAGAGCAATTGGGGGGGGGGGTGTGCGGGGGTATGAGAAGGCAAAGAGGCCAGGGGAGAGGTTTGTTGGGATTTATTGTACGGACTAGCCTCCCAACGCGAGAGGAGTAGTAACAGGAGGCGCAGGCTGATGCCGCCTACAACCACCAGCTCCTCCAGAAGAATCTGCAGACGGAGGAGCAACTCGCTGACGGCAAGGCGGTCACGCCGGACGGGGACATGGCTAAGCAGGAGGCGCTGCTCGAGTCGTACCGCACCACCCACGACATCCGCCTTGCCCGCTAGCGGTACCACCAGCGGGTGGCGGAGGTGGCAGCCGCCGGCAAGGAGTGCGACGGCAAGGTAGAGGAGGCGGTCTTCGACCTGGTTCATTAGCAAAAGTCTCGTCGTGTGCTGAGCATTGGGTTAGCATTGGGTTATCTCAAATACTCTGGACCAAACACTTTCACGGCTGCCTTTGTAAATTGTTTGACGAAGAAGATTGAAGTACTCTCTCTCTCCCATTGCCAAGTTGTCATCAATGGAATCCATTGGAATACCTTATGTCATCATGCAACAATGCGGCAGTGACCTATTTCTCAATGTTATGTCCAAGAGCTCTGGCACAGTTCCTCCTTTGAGCGAAGGATTGATCATGTTGTTTCACAACATTGCAAATGTGAGGAAACAAGCTCGTGGACATCCTAAACCAGCGTCGAAAGTGCCTCTCTAGATAGGGAGGTATTGTGGCAAAGTAGTTGTGCCACAATAGGTCACCCGCCTCTTACCGTTCTCTTCATAGAAACTCACGACCAAAAACCGAACCTCCGTGCTTCAGCTTCTTGTTCTTGTGCATCATCACAATCATAGCAATATCTCCCTCCCCGGTGAAATCAAATTTCCCCATCTAACAAGGAATCATTGTAATAGTTGGAGTCATATGAACTCAAGTACGGATGAAACTATCTATCAAGCTATAGTTCTACAAGGACAGTCCGTTCTACAAATGCATAGAAAAAACACAAACAATTTTTTTACGTTTGTAGATATTCCATCAAACAACTAGTGTGCGAGGAGGAGCAATCCGGCCGACGAGTCGTCGATGGCTTGCGGCTTCCTGGAGGGGGTGGGCAATGACCACTGGAAGTGCTCCTCAACGTGGGGAAGGCATCTATGCATCCAGAAGTCAGAGACGCCGCGCCGTTGCCGCTCAAATGTCACCGGACCTCCGCTCGGCCGCGACAGTGGGGCTACCGGCTATGGTGCTCCGTCGGATGCTAGGTCACCAAGTAGGGGCATAGACGAATGGCCCTGGCCACTACGATGACGAATCGACACGGGCGGAGGCCAAATCGGGGCGGGCAGCGAGGCCGTGGGCGGCTAGAGGAGGAGTACTACGGTTGGGAAGTACTTCGGGGCATGCGGTGGAGCGGCAGTGGTGGCCTACGGTGGCGGATTAGCGACTGCGGCGGCGGTGGGCGTGCGGGTCAGACATGTTCCGGCTGGAGGCGGGTGAAAAACGGCTGAGCACAGACGATTTGTGGCAGCCTTGCGCTTTTGCGGTTGCCGCATATTTGCCGAACGCAGAGCCACTTTTTGGGCTGCCCTTTTTTTTGCAAAAAAAATTGGTATTGGGCTGCTATTGGAGGACTTTTTTTTGCCCCTTCATGCCCTAAAAACGCCTTGTACCCAATAATAAGATAGCGTTGAAGATGCTCTTACCTTTTTAATAATGGAATATATTAATATCGTGAAAATACCAATTACATCAAGCCTCTGCAACAACGTAATGTCGTAAAGACATTAAGGATGCACACAACCAAAGCACACAAAAAACAAGAATAAAAAAACCCCGCTATACTGATCAATTCCTTATAGGTAGAACCACCACCTAGACAACACCTGAAGTACAAATTCATCAAACGCGATGCCTCCAAGAAGAAAACAATGCACAAGCACCGTCATCGCCCGATCATATATCTTAGGTTTTCATCTTGGAGAAGATCCATGCTTCCAAAACAATGCCTTCAATAAGGTCACTGCTAGACTCAATCAACTAAGGCCAGACCTTGGGTTTTCGCCCTGAAAGTTAAGACTCTGTACTCTGCTTGTGTTGCCGCCCCCACTTGCCGATGCCACTGCTACGAATCACGAATCACCAAGCAGAGTCCTCATCGCCACGAAGACTCGATCTGCCATTACAAGGCCTTAGACCTCAGCCACCATGCCGTTCTTTGTCACTGTCTTCATCATAAAAATCGAAATACAGATGCTCTTACATGGTTGACTGGCTCTTAATCGAGTGTTTTAAGGAAAGACTCTGAATCCAATAGCATGGTTGCGTGCCAATTCGAATCACTCGGTTGCTAAACAGGAGTGCGAAGAGCAACATAAGTACAATATGTGTTACGAAACGATGACCAAATATTACATTACCAATGCTGCGCGGATTACATGTGTGACAGTGTGACACGAACCACATAACTTCCCAACACAGTGACGATCCATTACAACAGTAGTAGTAGTAGTAGAACCAGATGTAATCTACTGTCCTCGACAACACCAATGCACAAACAAGTAGGGAGAGAAAAGAAGCCCACACACTGTACAGTACACAGACATAGCGGACCGTTATTACATACGTGCTTCATGACGCGGGAGCACCGTGCACCTTGTAAGCTCTTCTAAGCTTCCGCGGGAGCACCGCAAAAGCAGAGGAGCTTCGCGATGCGCTTCATGACGCCGCCGCGCCTCGCCGGCGGCTTGCTCTGCTTCGCCTTCCCTTCTTCAGCGCCGCCACCGTACCCCTTCTCCATGGAGACAGAGAGCCAACAAATATTACTAGACAGAAGAATGATCTGTTGAGGAGGAGGAGGAGGATCAGAGCCAAAAACACTTCACGGCACCAACACTCGGCAGGGGAGACGTATAAATACACCCATGTCTCTTGGAAGAACTGCACGGCCAGCCATTTTCACGCCATTTTCGGGGTTAAAATCAGGCAAATGCATGGTAAGTACGTACGTGTGACTGGGCGCTGGGTTTCTTGTCTGCTCCTCCAGCTCTGTAACTTCACGCTGATGTCCCCAGTTGCACCGCCGTTGCATTCTCTAAATCCTTTCGGCCTTTTTCTCCAAAAACGTACGGGCGTGTCCCCTGCGGAAGAAAATGTCCGTCCATTTTCGGTCACCGTCTGCCGATCATTTCGCGTACAATCACTTGACTGCAACTAGTGAGCTAGTGCCGCCGGCGACCAGGTAGGTGTATGGAATGTTCCAGCCCTTTGGGTCGATCCAAGTCACGCCGAAAGTGAACAAGTAGACAGAAGGACGTCATTTTCCGGCGTGGCTTCAAAAGAGAAAACAACCTGAAACATGGTTTGATCAGTTGCAAGGCAATTCATTCGCATGGTTTGGTTAAGCGCTTTTGCTAATCTTCAGTTGCATGAAAATTTGGTTCCTGCTTGACTCCGCGTAGATGAGATTCCATGATCGAGTGGCTTGTTCCCGTTGAATATGGCAAATGTATGTATTCTGTATGTAGTTTTTTTGACATTATATATTACCACTATATAGTGTACAAAATATTGTCCATCGGATGAAGCTGATCCAACGGTTGTGAGATGGCAAATCTAAGTAGTGTTGGCCGTTGGATATTCTCTTTATTACACTGGATTCTGCTACGAGAAGATTCCAGACACCATGCATAATATGCACAAACCTCAAAGCAAATAGAGTTGTCATTCCTTTTAATTATTTATTTACTATGCACATTGTGCACACAAAATAATAACTTATTTTTTTTTGAAAAACTTCCGATCTATTCATCTTCAATCATGGCAGTACAACAAACACTAGAAATAATAAAAATTACATCCAGGTCCATAGACCACCTAACGACGACCACAAACACCGAAGCGAGCTGAAGGCGCGCCACTGTCATCGCTCCTCCCTCGCCGGAGTCGGGCACAACTTGTTGTAGTAGACAGTCGGGAAGTCGTCATGCTAAGGCCACATAGGACCAGCGCACCAGAACAGCAACCACCGCCGATGAAGGATAACGTAGATCGAAAGGATCCAATCCGAAGACACACGAATATAGACGAAAAACAACCAGATCCGAGCAAATCCACCGATGATAGATCCGTCGGAGACACACCTCCACACGCCCACCAACGATGCTAGATGCATCACCTGAGCGGGGGCTAGGCGGGGAGACCTTTATTCCATCTTCAGGGAGTCGCCGCCGTCTCGTCTTCTCGAGCAAGACACAAACCCTGACAAATATGAAAGGAACAACTAACAACGGAGCCCCCTCGCCGGCCCTTGTCAGAATCCACCTCGCCTCCATGGCCCTAGGGCCACCGGAGATGAGGCAGACCTGTGACGGAGCCGGCAAGAGGCACAAACCCTAGCTTGTTTGATGGAGTAGGATGCGGCTAAGTTAATAACTTCTTACTTGTTCTAGAATTCCATACTATAACTTGACAAGTTTGTTTCCTTCCAAAAGAATGGTCTTTTCTTACGTTATGATTTGTTCAAGGCTAAGGCAACATCTTTCTAAAATCCATTTATATTTCCAAATAGAGTACTTAGCTATTTGTACACTTAACTTGAGTTTTGTGTAGTATATATCACATAGTTATATAATATTCTATAACTATGATTCAATTCTCATTGAGACGAACGACATATCGAATCTACAACTTATACTTAACGAAATTGTGACTCTAAATATACACCTTAGCCTATTATAGTATTGTATATCAGTACTCGGTCGTACTTTGGTTATCTAAACTAACCTGCACAACATGTGTAGTTTACTATTCCCTCCGTTTCATAATATAAGAACATTTTTGACACTAACTAGTGTAAAAGACGCTTTTATATTATGGGACGGTGGTAGTAGTATAGAGAGCCCACCTGGTGGTAATGTGTCAGAATGCTTGTGTGCGGTTGTTTGGCTATGTGTGCACCTACACCTGCGGAAGGAGGTACCATCCATGTGAGGCACGATTCCACCAATTCATTTTTGGTATATCAATCAAATATTAATCTCCAGCATGATTTTTTAATGCATTGGTTATCAATAATAGACTTACTCGCATAACATTATATTGATGCCTTAGAGTTGCACTACCTTTTACTTGTCCTTGCACATTAAGGAACAATGCTCCGTTTTGAGAAAAAAAACATTGGGAAACATTGCAAGTTCTATATTATTTTACTTGGGTCTTTTTAGTTCTTTTTATTCCTACAGGTTTGTTTTCTTTCTATCAGGTAACTCCAAACAAAACTTCAATCTATAATATTTATATTTTTTATTTTTTCTCACCTTTGCTATTTCTTGGCACTTGTTTATTTTTATCTCAATTTTTTGGCCCTCCAATTTTCTCATAAATTCGTGCGCTATGAGTGTGATGCATCAAGCCCCTGACAATGTTATTTGCTTGTTTGAAAAAAAGTGGAATTCATGCTTGTGTTTTTTTTGTAGAGAGAGGTGCCAAAAAAGCAGAGGCTGTAACCTAAATATCATGCGACACAACTAATCACATTTGTCGGCTGGTCTCCTTAATTCGTATCCGTTCTTAAAATGCATTACTTTAGAAGTGTTCTTGCATAAAATGGAATTGTGCAAGTTTTGTATAACTTGTGTGCAAGTTCTGAACATTGCACTTTTTATTGTGGCTCTGTTTTTATTAGGGTAATATTATTTCATAAATTCAGTCTACTATACTAGAATTTTGGTATTTTATCCTTTTGTTTAACTTTCAATCGGGAAATATTATTCCAAAGATTATATATACCATAGCAACATTTTTGTATTTCATTCTTTGTTCTTTTAAATATCAAGAGGGGCTTTTTCCGCCGTTCATTTTTATCTCTCTTATTATCACCCATTTCGAGTCATTTATTCAGAAACAAGAATACTTAGAGGAGACACGAAACCAGAATCCTATAGCAAACGAAAAAAAGCAAATACAACATGTTATAATCTTTTTAGTTTTATTTTTTTGTCATGGTAATATTATTCCATGAGTTCTGTCTACTACAATAGAATCAGTTTGTTTAATTTTCTATCAGGAAAAATGTTATTCCAAAGATTATATATACTATAGCAATATTTTGGTATTTTATTCTTTGTTTCTTTTTAAATATCAAGAGGGGATTTTTCCGCAATTCATTTTTATCTCTCTTATTATTACCCATTTTGAGAAATTTCTTCAGAAATAAGAATGCTTAGAGGATACACAAAGCCAGAATGCTATAGCAAAGGAAAAAAAAAGCAAATACAACATGTTATAAATTATTTTCAAAAAGATAGATAACCTTAAATTATTGTGACATTTATATGATCCAAACATGAATTAAGGTAATAAAAATAGAGTGGCTGAATATGCCAGCCACACAAACGACAACAGACAAGAAACAAGAAATATGAAGCCAACATACAAGATACAAGAAATGTGTCTTAATAGTAGGCAGAAAAGCATGGCGACTGGACATTCTAGGAAGAAATATATGTTCCTCGATATCACAAAAACAACACTTTGCGTAATGCTGGCATCTATCATTTTTCATGTTGTCTTTTTTTACCCGAAAACCATAGAATAATAGTTCTACGGTAAATTTTCAATAAACCATAAAAGTAATTTACAAGGGGAAGGAAAAAAGGAAGAAACAGAGGAAAAGACAGTCCAGAAGGCCTAACCAATGCCAGTTCTAGGTATAGAAAACGTGGAATTACATATTGTTATCTATCCATTCTGAAAGCTCTTGAATATGTTTCTCTTTAACTTTGTATCTAAGCAACTTGAGATCTTGTTTAAGATAGAATTTCGTTCGGATCACCTATCAATCAATCTACCACATGAAAATTTTGATTTTTAGCTAAATTTTTTCATTTCCAAATCAACCTATGTTGGAACGGCCAGTCATCATTAATGAGGTCCGCTTACATTGGTTGACTGAAATGATCCCAGAAATGGTGAGATTCTTTTTTTTGAAAGACCCAACGCTGCTGGCATTCATATATTAAGCAGGAAGCAACAAAAAGAGCAAATACATGGTGAAGATCCCAGGATCAAGTGGCCTAAAGGAAAATAAAGATTACATTAGCCAATTCCGGTCGGAGGTTCTGCAAAAGGCCGCGATAGGCATTTTGCCCCAGCTTGGCGCCACAGCTGAATAGCACGATGACATGCCGCCACAATGTCACTCCCTAGCGCCTTTTTTGCACGAAAAGTGCAGTTGTTCCGTTCTAGCCATATCTCCTAGAGCACCAAGATGATGATGGACTTGATCCCCTTCCGGCCTTCCCCTGGAGTGGCGGCAACGATTGCTTCAACGATTTGAGTCACCATATTCAGGAAGCTCCATACACTTGGCCTCACAGCCCG
>NC_057809.1:561734709-561737508 GCF_018294505.1 Triticum aestivum | reverse complement strand
CATCCTGACCATGTCGCCACCTTTTCCCAGACCTCCTTTGTGATCGGGCAGTGCCAGAAGAGGTGAACCTATCACTCTAGGTTTCTGAAACAAAGGTGACAGAAATAGTCGTTGCACCATCCTCGCCTTTGCAACCGATCATTGCACCACAACCTGTTGAGATGCACCAGCCAGGCAAACACTTTTGACTTCCCCGGAGCTCAGGCATCCCAAATCAAGCTTTTGAAACATGATCGCTGCGTCCCCTGGAATTGCGCCTAGTAGGCCGAGGCAGCAGAGTAGCTGCCATCGGTCGTCCAGTTCCATCTAATGGTATCATCGACCTGGGGGTTTAGCATCAGGCGGACACTGGCAATCATCCTCGCCATGGACAGCACGTCTTGCAGCAGAGGGGCGGTGTCCCTGTGCGCCAAGTCTCTGATCCAGGAGTCGTCGACCAGAGCGGCTCTAACCGATCTCGATTTCCGCCTTGAGTGCTTGAAAAGCCTGGGGAAAACATCCCTAAGAGGCTGCCCATTGGCCCATGAGCAGGTCCAGAACCCTGCCTTTTCTCCATTACCTAATGAGATAGAAGTTGCAGCTGTGAACATGGCCCTGTCCGTGACATCACAGGGTGAGTCCATGCCCAGCCAGGCTCGATCAGGGTTTTTCCATGTGTACCAGAGCCACCGAAGCCGTAGCACTCGGCCATACTTCTGCAGGTCGAGGATGCCAAGACCGCCATGCTCGATCGGGGTACACACCTTTGCCCAATTAACTTTGCATTTGCCCCTGTGATCATCTCATTGTGCGCCCAAAGGAACTTTCCTCTGGATTTGTCAATCTCTTTTAGAAGCTTCTTCGGCACCCGCAGCACGGTGAGGGTGAAGGTCGGCCGCGAGGTGAGGACCGCACGGACTAGCACTCGACGTCCGGCAATGGTTAGCAGCTTCGTCTTCCACCCCACCAGCCGAGCTCGGATGCGATCAAGGACGAATTGAAGGTGCACAAGCCTGAGCCTTGCCGGTATAATCGGTAGCCCCAGGTATGTTATCGGGAAGGACTTCATTTGTCCCCCAAAGCTCTGCAAAACCTCGGCCATATTGATGTCCTCGCAGCGGATGTGCGTCGCAGATGATTTAGCAAGGTTAATCTTGAGACCAGTTGCATCCCCAAAGCCATGCAGAATACCCATGAGGGCCTCAATCTCTTCAGCGATTGGGTTTGCAAAGAGGACAACGTCGTTCGCATAGAGACTGACATGCAGCTTCAGCTCTCTTCCCGGCAAAGGGTTTATGATGTTTCTCTCTGCTGCAAGCCGAAGCAGGCGATGCAGTGGATCAATTGCCAGAATGAATAGCAACGGTGAGAGGGGGTCCCCCTGGCGCAGCCCTTGTTGGTGCAGCAACTGCACTTCGGGCACCCATTAAGCATGACAACCGAACTGGAGGTCGACAACAGCAGTGCAATCCAATCCCTCCATCTGGCACTGAAGCCCAGATTTTGTAGCAGTTCAAGGAGGTACTCCCAAGATACACTATCAAAAGCCCGGGTGATGTCAAGCTTTAATAGGACCGCTGGGGTTTTTCTTCTATGCAGCAGCTTGACACCATTATGCACGTACATGAAGCTATCATGTACGCATTTTGACTTTAAAAAAGCAGTCTGAGCCGAGGAGATGATGTTGTTAATCACCTTGGAGAGCCAGATGGCAAGATTTTTGCAATGAGTTTGGCTATGGAGTGAATGAGCCTAATTGGTCGATAATCCGCTACACTCGTCGCACCCTCCTTCTTTGGCAGCATAGTCACCAGGGCCGTGTTGAGCTCACTAAAACCCTGCCCCACAAGGCTGTAGAACTGCTGAAAAGCCGCCATAATACCCTATTTTATCAACCCCCAACATGACCTGAAAAATGATACGTCTCCAACGTATCTATAATTTTTGATTGCTCCATGCTATATTATCTACTGTTTTGGACTATATTGGGCTTTATTTTCCACTTTTATATTATTTTTGGGACTAACCTATTAACCGGAGGCCCATCCCAGAATTGCTGTTTTGCCTATTTCAGTGTTTCGGATAAACAAAATATCAAACGGAGTCCAAACGGAATAAAATCTTCGGAAACGTGATTTTCTCATCGAATGTGATCCAGGAGACTTGGACCCTATTGCAAGGGATCAAAGAGGTGGTCACGAGGGTGGGGGGCGCGCGCCCCCTAGGGCGCGCCCCCTGCCTCGCGGGCCCCTCAGTGCTCCACCGACGTACTCCTTCCTCCTATATATACACACGTACCCCCAAACGATCAGAACAAGAGCCAAAAACCTAATTCCACCGCCGCAACTTTCTGTATCCATGAGATCCCATCTTGGGGCCTGTTCCAGAGCTCCGCCGGAAGAGGGCCGTCATCACGGAGGGCTTCTACATCATCCTAGCCCCTCCGATGAAGTGTGAGTAGTTTACCTCAGACCTTTGGGTCCATAGTTAGTAGCTAGATGGTTTCTTCTCTCTCTTTGAATCTCAATACAAAGTTCTCCCCCTCTCTTGTGGAGATCTATTCGATGTAATCTTCTTTTTGCGGTGTATTTGTTGAGACCGATGAATTGTGGGTTTATGATCAAGTCTATCTATGAATAATATTTGAATCTTCTCTGAATTCTTTTATGCATGATTGGTTATCTTTGCAAGTCTCTTCGAATTATCCGTTTGGTTTGGCCAACTAGATTGGTAGTTCTTGCCATGGGAGAAGTGCTTAGCTTTGGGTTTGATCTTGCGGTGTCCTTACCCAGTAACAGAAGGGGCAGCAAGGCACGTATT
>NC_057809.1:561732592-561734696 GCF_018294505.1 Triticum aestivum | reverse complement strand
CATCCTGACCATGTCGCCACCTTTTCCCAGACCTCCTTTGTGATCGGGCAGTGCCAGAAGAGGTGAACCTATCACTCTAGGTTTCTGAAACAAAGGTGACAGAAATAGTCGTTGCACCATCCTCGCCTTTGCAACCGATCATTGCACCACAACCTGTTGAGATGCACCAGCCAGGCAAACACTTTTGACTTCCCCGGAGCTCAGGCATCCCAAATCAAGCTTTTGAAACATGATCGCTGCGTCCCCTGGAATTGCGCCTAGTAGGCCGAGGCAGCAGAGTAGCTGCCATCGGTCGTCCAGTTCCATCTAATGGTATCATCGACCTGGGGGTTTAGCATCAGGCGGACACTGGCAATCATCCTCGCCATGGACAGCACGTCTTGCAGCAGAGGGGCGGTGTCCCTGTGCGCCAAGTCTCTGATCCAGGAGTCGTCGACCAGAGCGGCTCTAACCGATCTCGATTTCCGCCTTGAGTGCTTGAAAAGCCTGGGGAAAACATCCCTAAGAGGCTGCCCATTGGCCCATGAGCAGGTCCAGAACCCTGCCTTTTCTCCATTACCTAATGAGATAGAAGTTGCAGCTGTGAACATGGCCCTGTCCGTGACATCACAGGGTGAGTCCATGCCCAGCCAGGCTCGATCAGGGTTTTTCCATGTGTACCAGAGCCACCGAAGCCGTAGCACTCGGCCATACTTCTGCAGGTCGAGGATGCCAAGACCGCCATGCTCGATCGGGGTACACACCTTTACCCAATTAACTTTGCATTTGCCCCTGTGATCATCTCATTGTGCGCCCAAAGGAACTTTCCTCTGGATTTGTCAATCTCTTTTAGAAGCTTCTTCGGCACCCGCAGCGCGGTGAGGGTGAAGGTCGGCCGCGAGGTGAGGACCGCACGGACTAGCACTCGACGTCCGGCAATGGTTAGCAGCTTCGTCTTCCACCCCACCAGCCGAGCTCGGATGCGATCAAGGACGAATTGAAGGTGCACAAGCCTGAGCCTTGCCGATATAATCGATAGCCCCAGGTATGTTATCGGGAAGGACTTCATTTGTCCCCCAAAGCTCTGCAAAACCTCGGCCATATTGATGTCCTCGCAGCGGATGTGCGTCGCAGATGATTTAGCGAGGTTAATCTTGAGACCAGTTGCATCCCCAAAGCCATGCAGAATACCCATGAGGGCCTCAATCTCTTCAGCGATTGGGTTTGCAAAGAGGACAACGTCGTCCGCATAGAGACTGACATGCAGCTTCAGCTCTCTTCCCGGCAAAGGGTTTATGATGTTTCTCTCTGCTGCAAGCCGAAGCAGGCGATGCAGTGGATCAATTGCCAGAATGAATAGCAACGGTGAGAGGGGGTCCCCCTGGCGCAGCCCTTGTTGGTGCAGCAACTGCACTTCGGGCACCCATTAAGCATGACAACCGAACTGGAGGTCGACAACAGCAGTGCGATCCAATCCCTCCATCTGGCACTGAAGCCCAGATTTTGTAGCAGTTCAAGGAGGTACTCCCAAGATACACTATCAAAAGCCCGGGTGATGTCAAGCTTTAATAGGACCGCTGGGGTTTTTCTTCTATGCAGCAGCTTGACACCATTATGCACGTACATGAAGCTATCATGTACGCATTTTGACTTTAAAAAAGCAGTCTGAGCCGAGGAGATGATGTTGTTAATCACCTTGGAGAGCCAGATGGCAAGATTTTTGCAATGAGTTTGGCTATGGAGTGAATGAGCCTAATTGGTCGATAATCCGCTACACTCGTCGCACCCTCCTTCTTTGGCAGCATAGTCACCAGGGCCGTGTTGAGCTCACTAAAACCCTGCCCCACAAGGCTGTAGAACTGCTGAAAAGCCGCCATAATACCCTATTTTATCAACCCCCAACATGACCTGAAAAATGATACGTCTCCAACGTATCTATAATTTTTGATTGCTCCATGCTATATTATCTACTGTTTTGGACTATATTGGGCTTTATTTTCCACTTTTATATTATTTTTGGGACTAACCTATTAACCGGAGGCCCATCCCAGAATTGCTGTTTTGCCTATTTCAGTGTTTCGGATAAACAAAATATCAAACGGAGTCCAAACGGAATAAAATCTTC
>NC_057809.1:561700606-561732517 GCF_018294505.1 Triticum aestivum | reverse complement strand
GAGCCAAAAACCTAATTCCACCGCCGCAACTTTCTGTATCCATGAGATCCCATCTTGGGGCCTGTTCCAGAGCTCCGCCGGAAGAGGGCCGTCATCACGGAGGGCTTCTACATCATCCTAGCCCCTCCGATGAAGTGTGAGTAGTTTACCTCAGACCTTTGGGTCCATAGTTAGTAGCTAGATGGTTTCTTCTCTCTCTTTGAATCTCAATACAAAGTTCTCCCCCTCTCTTGTGGAGATCTATTCGATGTAATCTTCTTTTTGCGGTGTATTTGTTGAGACCGATGAATTGTGGGTTTATGATCAAGTCTATCTATGAATAATATTTGAATCTTCTCTGAATTCTTTTATGCATGATTGGTTATCTTTGCAAGTCTCTTCGAATTATCCGTTTGGTTTGGCCAACTAGATTGGTAGTTCTTGCCATGGGAGAAGTGCTTAGCTTTGGGTTTGATCTTGCGGTGTCCTTACCCAGTAACAGAAGGGGCAGCAAGGCACGTATTGTATTGTTGCCATCGAGGATAACAAGATGGGGTTTATCTCATATTGCATGAATTTATCTCTCTACATCATGTCATCTTGCTTAAGGTGTTACTCTGTTTTTAACTTAATACTCTAGATGCATGCTGGATAGCGGTCGATGAGTGGAGTAATAGTAGTAGATGCAGAATTGTTTCGATCTACTTGTCACGGACGTGATGCCTATATACATGATCATGCCTAGATATTCTCATAATTATGCACAATTCTATCAATTGCTCAACAGTAATTTGTTCACCCACCGTAGAATACTTATGCTCTTGAGAGAAGCCACTAGTGAAACCTATGGCCCCTGGTGAAAGTGCAACTATTCCTAGGTGGTTTTGGTAATTCATAACAACATATAGCTCATTGAGCTAATGCTATTCCAAGATGACTATTTCAGGAAAGCTCAATGATTGGCATGGCATGGATGTGAAAGTGGAACCCTCAAAATGCTAAGGACAAAGGATTGGCTCAAGCTCAAAAGCTCAAGACTCTTCATTTTATATTTTAGTGATCCAAGATCACATTGAGTCTTTAGGAAAAGCCAATACTATCAAGGAGGGATGAGGTGTTGCTAAATGAGCCTCTTGCTTCATGTGCTTAGTGATATGCTCCAAAATCCTCAGCTACTTTCCCATATCCACATATGACCTAAACCCTAAGCCAAACTCGGTCCTACCGATTCTTTCTATCCGGCGCCACCGAGTTTCACTTGTCATAAGCCACTGCCAAACCCTAGCAATTCGGTTCTACCGATAGGGATCTCGGTCTCACCGAGATGCGATTGCAAACTCTCTGTTTTCCTTTCATAACTTTTCGGTCTCATCGAAAGAGCGAATCGGTCCCACCGAGATTGCAATGTAAACTCTTTGTTTCCCTTTTGTAACTTTTTGGTCTCACCGAAAGAGCAAATCGGTCCCACCGAGTTTGCCTGACCAACTCTCTGGTTAGCTTATTACCAAACTCGGTCTCACCGAGTTTGTGTAATCGGTCTCACCGATATTACGTTATGCCCAAACCCTAACCATATCGGTCCTACCGAGTTGCATGTCAGTCCCACCGAAAATCTCTAACGGTCACTAGGTTTACCTTTTCGGTCCGACCGAGTTTGTTGATTCGGTCCCACCGAGATTGGAAAACTGTGTGTAACAGTTGGATTTTGTGTGGAGGCTATATATACCCCTCCATCTCCTCTTCATTCATGGAGAGAGCCATCAGAACACATACACAATTCCAACTCATATGTTATAAGAGAGAACCACCTACTCATGTGTTGAGACCAAGATATTCCATTCCTACCATATGAATCTTGATCTCTAGCCTTCCCCAAGTTGCTTTCCACTCAAATCTTCTTTCCACGAAATCCAAATCCTATGAGAGAGAGTTGAGTGTTGGGGAGACTATCATTTGAAGCACAAGAGCAAGGAGTTCATCATCAACACACCATTTGTTACTTCTTGGAGAGTGGTGTCTCCTAGATTGGCTAGGTGTCACTTGGGAGCCTCCGACAAGATTGTGGAGTTGAACCAAGGAGTTTGTAAGGGCAAGGAGATCGCCTACTTCGTGAAGATCTACCGCTAGTTAGGCAAGTCCTTCGTGGGCGATGGCCATGGTGGGATAGACAAGGTTGCTTCTTCGTGGACCCTTCGTGGGTGGAGCCCTCCGTGGACTCGCGCAACCATTACCCTTCGTGGGTGGAGCCCTCCGTGGACTCGCGCAACCGTTACCCTTCGTGGGTTGAAGTCTCCATCAACGTGGATATAGCATAGCACCACCTAACCGAACCACGGGAAAAACATCCGTGTCTCCAATTGCGTTTGAATTCTCCAAACCCTTCCCTTTACATTCTTGCAAGTTGCATGCTTTACTTTCCGCTGCCAATATACTCTTTGCATGCTTGCTTGAATTGTGTGATGATTGCTTGACTTGTCCTACAATAGCTAAAAACTGCCAAGAACTAAAATTAGGAAAAGGTTAAGTTTTTATTTGGTCAAGTAGTCTAATCACCCCTCCTCTAGACATACTTTCGATCCTACACCCGGGTCTATTCTCATCATATCAATCTCCATCACTTTTATATTGTTTTGCTATTTACTTTGCCTTTACTTTTTACTTTGCATCTTTATATCAAAAATACCAAAAATATTCTATCTATCAGATCTCACTCTCGTAAGTGACCGTGAAGGGCTTGACAACCCCTAATCGCGTTGGTTGCGAGTAGCTATCGCTTTGTGCAGGTACGAGGGACTTGAGAGTGGGCTCCTACTGGATTGATATCTTGGTTCTCAAAAACTAAGGGAAATACTTACGCTGCTCTGCTGCGTCATCCCTTCCTCTTCGGGGAAAACCAACGCAAGCTCAAGACGTAGCAAAAAACATGCCATTGGAACCGTCCGGGCCAGGTGCTCTATCCGTTGGCGAATCCTTGATTGCAGCCCAAACTTCCTCCTCCATGAAGGGGTTGTCAAGCCCGACTGCAGGCACCTGGGGAAGATGCATCTGCTACCAGTCCAGGGTCCTGCCTTGCTGTGTCCGCGCACCCAGGATTGCAGCAAAATGATCGTCGATCACCGTAGCCTTATCCTCGTGAGCTAGCATGATCTGCCCTGGTGCTGGATTGAGTGAATGAAGTTTTTTCGCCGTCTAGACGTCAGCTTGGCATGGAAAAACTTCGTGTTGGCATCCCCGAGTCGCAGCCCTCGAACCCTAGCTGCTTGTCTTTTTCGTGCCTTCTCTATTTCTGCTAAGCCGAGCTGCCTAATTTTCAGCAGTGTTCTAAGGTGGTGTTCTACATCCGTCAGTAACCGGCTTTCCTGTGCGACGTCCAGCCAAAGGATCACCCCAGTTGCAATATGAAACTGAAGTTTAGTGATACGTCTCCAACGTATCTATAATTTTTTATTGTTCCATGCTATTATATAATCTGTTTTGGATGTTGATGACCCACAAGTATAGGGGATCTATCGTAGTCCTTTCGATAAGTAAGAGTGTCGAACCCAACGAGGAGCAGAAGGAAATGATAAGCGGTTTTCAGCAAGGTATTCTCTGCAAGTACTGAAATAAGTGGTAACAGATAGTTTTGTGATAAGATAAATTGTAACGAGCAACAAGTAACAAAAGTAAATAAAGTGCAGCAAGGTGGCCCAATCCTTTTTGTAGCAAAGGACAAGCCGAAACAAACTCTGATAATAGGAAAAGCGCTCCCGAGGACACATGGGAATATCGTCAAGCTAGTTTTCATCACGTTCATATGATTCGCGTTCGATACTTCGATAATTTGATATGTGGGTGGACCGGTGCTTGGGTGCTGTTCTTAGTTGAGGTTGCCATGTGCTTTTATGGTTGGATGCATAAAATCTCAATGCGAAAGAACGTCACTTTATATTGCCCCTTGTGATATGAACCTTTAGTATGCAGTCCGTCACTTTTATTACTTCCACATCACAAGATCGTATAAAGCTTATTTCTCCCACACCAATCAATCATACATGTTTAGAGCAATTTTTATTGCTTTGCACCGATGACAACTTACTTGAAGGATCTTACTCAATCCATAGGTAGATATGGTGGACTCTCATGGCAAAACTGGTTTAGGGATTTTGGAAGCACAAGTAGTATTTCTACTTAGTGCTGAGAATTTGGCTAGCATGAGGGGGAAAGGCAGGCTCAACAAGTTAGAGGATCCATGACAACATACTTTATCTCAGATATAATAAAGACATAACTCATTACGTTGTCTTCCTTGTCCAACATCAACTCTTTAGCATGTCATATTTTATTGAGTGCTCCCAATCATAAAAGATGTCAATGATAATATATCTATACGTGAAAACCTATCTTACCGTATTACTTCATATTAATTGCAACAATGACCAAAGCTATGTCTGCCAATTCCCAACAACTTTTAATCATCATACTCTTTCTATGTGAAGTCATTACTCTCAATAAGATCAATATTAACTCTTTGTTTCTTTTTATTCTTTTTCTCTTTTCTTTTATTCACCCAAGATCATGGCAAAATAATCAAGCCCTTAACTCAACACTAATCTTTATTATATATACCTCAAGGACTCGATTACAAAGAGAGATCATAAAGCAAAACTCAAAGCTAGATCATGCCATAAACTTTATTCTACTAGATCAAGATACTACTAATAGGATCGAACTAAGAAAAACGGTAAATATAGGAGTTGTGATGGTGATACGATACCGGGGAACCTCCCCAAGCTTGGAAGTTGCCAAGGGGAGTGCCCATACCCATGTGATTATATCTCCTTCTTTGTTGGTGAAGAAGGTGGAGGTAACAGATAACCGCACATCGAGCGTAAGAGGTCCTCCAGCTTGCGAATAATGCCCTTGAGTGCGACAATATGCTCCTTCAACAAAATATTTTCTTGTGTGAGATACTTGTTTTGTATACGAGCTAACTCAATCATCTTGAAAGCTTCAATCTCAGTTGGGGTAAGAAGGTTATGATCAATTTGAAGGATGTCTTTTGCTGCTGGAGCTTGATCCTCCGTGGCCTTCTTGATCCTTTCATCCTTGTTGACCCTCGTGGGTTCTTCCCTCTTCAGATCTATCTTCATTAGCCAAGCATCGTTGTCACCATTGTTGGAGGAGGGAGATGACATGATGCCTAGCCTGGAAAACCCTAATAGAAAACAGCTCGAAACAAGAACAAAGGAGGTTTGCGTGATATGGGAGTCAAAACCTTCGGGAGGTTATATAATGAATTTTTACCGAGAAAAATACGTATCGTGCAAGAAAACGGAGTCTGAAGGGCACACGAGGTGCTCACTAGGTAGGGGGGCGCGCCCAGGGGGGTAGGGCGCGCCCACCACCCTCGTGGGACCCTCGTGTCCTTCCCGGATTGCTACTTATTTTTCTATTTTTCTAAATATTCCAAAACGGAGAAATATTGCCTTAAAAATTGTTTTGGAGTCGGTTTACTTATGTACCACATACCTATTCCTTTTGGAGTCTGAAATGTTCCGGAAAGTGTCCCTTATGTATTCCTCCGGGGTTACGGTTTCAATAATATTGGTTTCAACATTTATGGGATTACCTGAGATATAATGTTTAATTCTTTGACCGTTTACCACCTTTGGATTTGTGCCTTCAAAGTTGTTGATCTTTATGGCGCCAGAACGATAGACCTCTTCGATAACATAGGGTCCTTCCCATTTAGAGAGAAGTTTGCTTGCAAAAAATCTTAAACAAGAGTTGTATAGCAATACATAATCACCTACATTAAACTCACGCTTTTGTATCCTTTTGTCATGCCATCTTTTAACTTTTTCTTTAAACAACTTGGCATTTTCATAAGCTTGGGTTCTCCACTCATCAAGTGAGCTAATATAAAATAACCTCTTCTCACCGGCAAGTTTAAAATCATAGTTGAGCTCTTTAATAGCCCAATATGCCTTATGTTCTAGTTCGAGAGGTAAGTGACATGCTTTTCCATAAACCATTTTATACGGAGACATACCCGTAGGATTTTTATATGCAGTTCTATAAGCCCATAATGCATCATCAAGTTTCTTAGACCAATTCTTTCTAGACCTATTAACAGTCTTTTGCAAAATTAATTTGAGCTCTCTATTGCTCAACTCTACTTGACCACTAGACTGAGGGTGATAAGGAGATGCAATTCTATGATTAACATCATATTTAGCAAGCATTTTACGGAAAGCACCATGAATAAAGTGTGAACCACCATCAGTCATTAAATATCTAGGGACTCCAAACCTTGGAAAAATAACTTCCTTAAGCATTTTAATAGAAGTGTTGTGATCAACACTACTACTTGGAATAGCTTCTACCCACTTAGTAATGTAATCAACAGCAATTAGAATATGTGTGTATCCATTAGAGGCAGGAAAAGGTCCCATATAATCAAAGCCCCAAACATCAAACGGTTCAATAACAAGTGAATAATTCATAGGCATTTCTTGACGTCTACTAATATTACCAATTCTTTGACATTCATCACAAGACAAGACAAACTTACGGGCATCCTTGAAGAGAGTAGGCCAATAAAAACCAGATTGCAATACCTTATGTGCAGTTCTATCTCCGGTGTGGTGTCCTCCATAAGACTCGGAGTGACACTTGCGTAGGATCTGTTCCTGTTCATGCTCAGGTACACAACGTCTAATAACACCATCTACTCCTTCTTTATAAAGATGTGGGTCATCCCAAAAGTAATGTCTCAAGTCATAGAAAACCTTTTTCTTTTGCTGGTATGTGAAGCTAGGTGGTATAAACTTAGCAACAATATAATTAGCATAATCAACATACCATGGAGTACTACGAGAAGTACTTATAACATTTAATTGTTCATCAGGAAAGCTATCATTAATAGGTAGTGGGTCATCAAGAACATTCTCTAACCTAGACAAGTTGTCTGCAACGGGGTTCTCAGCTCCTTTTCTATCAACAATATGCAAATCAAATTCTTGTAGCAAGAGAACCCATCTAATAAGTCTAGGTTTAGCATCTTTCTTTTCCATGAGGTATTTAATAGCAGCATGATCAGTTTGAATAGTTACTTTAGAATCAATAATATCAGGTCTGAACTTATCACAAGCAAATACAACTGCTAAAAGCTCTTTTTAGTAGTAGCATAATTTCTTTGAGCATTGTCTAGAGTCTTACTAGCATAATGAATAACATTTAATTTCTTATCAACTCTTTGCCCTAGAACAGCACCTACAGCATAATCACTGGCATCACACATAATTTCAAAGGGTAAATTCAAATCAGGTGGCTGAACAATAGGTGCAGAGACTAATGCTTTCTTAAGTATTTCAAATGCTTCTACACAATCATCATCAAAGACAAATGGTATATCTTTTTGCAATAAATTAGTCAGAGGCCGAGAAATTTTTGAGAAGTCCTTAATGAACCTCCTGTAAAATCCAGCGTGACCAAGGAAACTTCTTATACCTTTGATGTCCTTGGGACATGGCATCTTTTCAATAGCATCAACCTTGGCTTTATCAACTTCAATACCTCTTTCAGAAACTTTGTGCCCCAAGACAATACCTTCATTAACCATAAAGTGGCACTTTTCCCAATTCAAGACAAGATTCGTTTCTTCACATCTCTGCAAAACTCGGTCAAGATTGCTCAAGCAATCATCAAAAGAGGAACCATAGACGAAAAAATCGTCCATGAAAATCTCACAAATCTTTTCACAAAAGTCAGAGAATATAGCCATCATGCATCTTTGAAAGGTAGCAGGTGCATTACATAAACCAAAAGGCATACATCTATAAGCAAAAGTACCAAAAGGGCATGTAAAAGTAGTCTTTGATTGATCTCTAGCCGACACAGGTATTTGAGAGAAACCAGAATAACCATCTAGAAAGCAATAGTGTGTATGTTTGCATAATCTTTCTAGCATTTGATCAATAAAAGGTAACGGGTAATGATCTTTCTTAGTAGCTTTATTTAATTTGCGGAAATCAATTACCATCCTATAACATATGATAATTCTGTGTGGAATCAATTCATCTTTATCATTAGGAACAACAGTAATACCTCCCTTCTTAGGGACACAATGGACAGGACTTACCCACTCACTATCAGCAACGTGATAGATTATACCTGCCTCCAGAAGCTTTAGTATTTCTTTTCTTACCACTTCTTTCATTTTAGGATTCAGACGTCATTGAGGATCACGAACTGGTTTGGCATCTGCTTCCAAATTTATTTTATGTTGACATAGAGTGGGACTAATGCCCTTAAGATCATCAAGAGTATATCCAATAGCAACACGATGCTTCTTCAGAGTTTTCAATAATCTTTCTTCTTCATGCTCTGAAAGGTTAGCACTAATAATAACAGGATATATCTTCTTTTCATCAAGGTAAGCATATTTAAGATTATCAGGAAAAGTTTTAATCTCAAACACGGGATCACTCTTGGGTGGAGGAGGATCCCCTAAAATTTCAACAGGAAAATTATGTTACAGAATAGGTTCCTGTTTAAAGAATACTTCATCTATTTCCCTTCTTTCATTCATGAACATATCATTCTCATGGTCTAGCAAATAGTGTTCTAAAGGATCACTAGGAGGTACGGCAATAGAAGCTAGACCAATAATTTCATCTTTACTAGGTAATTCTTCCTCATGATGTTGTTTACTAAATTTAGAGAAATTAAACTCATGAACCATATCATCCAAGCCAATAGTAACAACATTCTTTGTGCAATCTATGGTAGCATTGACAGTATTTAAGAAGGGTCTACCAAATATAATGGGACAAAAGCTATCTTGTGGGGAACCAAGAACAAGAAAATCAGCAGGATATTTAGTTTTCCCACACAAGACTTCAACATCTCTAACAATTCCAATTGTTGAAATAGTATCTCTATTGGCAAGTTTAATTGTGACATCAATACCTTCTAACTCAGCAGGTGCAATTTCATTCTTAATTTCTTCGTATAAGTCAATAGGTATTACACTAGCACTAGCACCCATATCACATAAGCCATGATAATAATGATCTCCTATTTTAACAGAAATAACATGCATGCCTACCACAGGTCTATGTTTATCTTTATCACAAGGTTTAGCAATTCTAGCAGTTTCACCTCCGAACTGAATAACATGCCCATCAATATTATCAGACAAGAGATCTTTAACAATAGCAATATTAGGTTCTACTTTAACTTGCTCAGGAGGTGTATAAGTTCTAATATTGCTTTTACGAACAACAGTTGAAGCTTTAGCATGATCCTTTATTCTAACAGGGAAAGGTGGTTTCTCAATATAAGAAGTAGGAACAATAGGATCATTATAAGTGACAGTCTTTTCTTCAACTTTAATAGGTGCAGCTACTTTTACTTCTATGGGAGGATGATATTTAAATCACTTCTCCTTAGGGAGATCAACATAAGAAGCAAAAGATTCACAGAAAGAAGCTACTATCTCAGAGTCAAGTCCATATTTAGTGCTAAACTTACGGAAAATATCGGTGTCCATAAAAGATTTAACACAATCAAACTTAGGTGTCATACCTGACTCCTTACCTTCGTCGAGGTCCCAATCTTCAGAGTTGCGTTTAATTCTATCCAATAAATTCCATCTGAATTCAATAGTCTTCATCATAAAAGAGCCAACACAAGAAGTATCGAGCATGGTGCGATTGTTTTCAGAAAGTCGAGCATAAATTTTTTTAATGATCATTTCTCTTGAGAGCTCATGATTGGGGCATGAATATAACATTGATTTAAGCCTCCCCAAGCTTGAGCGATGCTTTCTCCTTCGTGAGGCCAGAAATTATATATATAATTGCGATCATGATGAACAAGATGCATAGGGTAATACTTTTGATGAAATTCCAACTTCAATCTTTTATAGTCCCATGATTTCATATCATCACATAGCATATACCATATCAATGCGTCTACCTTCAAAGATAAAGGGAAGACCTTCTTCTTAGCAACATCATCGGGTATACCTGCAAGCTTAAATAGTCCACAAACTTCATCCACATATATTAAGTGCTCATCATGATGCTTTGTTCCATCTCCTTTAAAAGGGTTAGCTAGCAGTTTTTCCATCATACCCGAAGGAAATTCAAAAGGAGTTTCATTTTCAATAGGTTCAGTAGGTTGAGGAGCAACTCTTTTCTCTACTGGACGGGGTGAAGATACCCCGAACAAGCCTCTCAGAGAATTACTTTCCATAGTAACAAGTGACAGTAAATTTTAGTACACTATATAAATTTTTCCTTACCAAATTCCACCTACCAAAGGCGCTACACTCCCCGGCAACGGCGCCAGAAAAGAGTCTTGATGACCCACAAGTACAGGGGATCTATCGTAGTCCTTTCGATAAGTAAGAGTGTCGAACCCAACGAGGAGCAGAAGGAAATGATAAGCGTTTTTCAGCATGGTATTCTCTGCAAGTACTGAAATAAGTGGTAACAGATAGTTTTGTGATAAGATAAATTGTAACGAGCAACAAGTAACAAAAGTAAATAAATTGCAGCAAGGTGGCCCAATCCTTTTTGTAGCAAAGTACAAGTCGGAACAAACTCTTATAATAGGAAAAGCGCTCCCGAGGACACATGGGAATATCGTCAAGCTAGTTTTCATCACGTTCATATGATTCACGTTTGATACTTTGATAATTTGATATGTGGGTGGACCGGTGCTTGGGTGTTGTTCTTACTTGAATAAGCATCCCACTTATGATTAACCTCTATTGCAAGCATCCGCAACTACAACAAAAGTATTAAGGTAAACCTAACCATAGCATGAAACATGTGGATCCAAATCAGCCCCTTACGAAGCAACGCATAAACTAGGGTTTAAGCTTCTGTCACTCTAGCAACCCATCATCTACTTATTACCTCCCAATGCCTTCCTCTAGGCCCAAATAATGGTGGAGTGTTATGTAGTCGACGTTCACATAACACCACTAGAGGCTAGACAACATACATCTTATCAAAATATCAAACGAATACCAAATTCACATGACTACTAATAGCAAGACTTGTCCCTTGTCCTCAGGAACAAACGTAATTACTCACAAAGCATATTCATGTTCATAATCAGAGGGGTAATAATATGCATATAGGATCTGAACATATGATCTTCCACCAAATAAACCAACTAGCATCAACTACAAGGAGTAATCAACAATACTAGCAAACCTACTGGCACCAATCCCGAACTTTGAGACAAGAATTGGATACAAGAGATGAACTAGGGTTTGGAGATGAGATGGTGCTGGTGAAGATGTTGATGGAGATTGCCCTCTCCCGATGAGAGGAGCATTGGTGATGACGATGGTGATGATTTCCCCCTCCCGGAGGGAAGTATCCCAGGCAGAACAGCTCTGCTGGAGCTCTAGATTGGTTCCGCCAAGGTTCCGCCTCGTGGCGACGGAGTCTCGTCCCGAAAAGTTCATTCTGATTTTTTTCTCATCGAAAGACTTCATATAGGAGAAGATGGACGTCAGAGAGCCACCAGGGGGGCCACGAGGTAGGGGGCGCACCCTAGGGGGGGGGGCGCCCCCACCCTCGTGAGCAGGGTGTGGGCCCCCTGGCCTTCATCTTTGGCGAGGATTTTTATTTACTTATTTTAAGATGTTCCGTGGAGTTTCAGGACTTTTAGAGTTGCGCAGAATAGGTCTCTAATATTTGCTCCTTTTCCAGCCCAGAATTCCAGCTGCCGGCATTCTCCCTCCTTATGTAAGCCTTGTAAAATAAGAGAGAATAGCCATAAGTATTGTGACATAAAGTGAAATAACAGTCCATAATGCAATGAAACAATTCCTTATTTAACACTAACTTAAATTTTGTTTCCCTATTTAACACTGAAAAACTTTTTCTTCCCTATCTAACAACGAATCTAAATTTTATGCCTTTTATAACACTCTCATCCATTTTAAGCATAAATGACACCTAAAAAGACCTTTTTTCCCCTCATGTGTTATGTGTGTATGCGAGGCAGTAACACACACGCAACATCAGTGAGAGAGGGCAGTAGCACACACAGCAGCACATACACACACCCGCAAAAAAGCAGCACATACACAAGCAGCAACAGACACGCACACACACACACAACACCACACACACGTAGCACACTCACTCACAGGCAACACACACACAGAGACACCCATCAGCACACGTAGCAGCAGGGACGCATGCACACATAGGCACGCAACAACACGCGCACACACACGTGCACGCACGCAGTAGCACACACAGTAGTAGAAAACACACACACGTACACACAAAGTAGCAAAAAACACACACACCCACACAGTAGCACACACATGTGCGCACGCACACAGATGCAACAGCACACACATGCGCGCACAAACATACTATAAGAGGGCAAAAGGGTCTTTTCAGGTGTTATTTAGGCTCAAAATGGATAGAAGTGTTATAAAAGGCATAAAATTTAGACTCGTTGTTAGATAGGGAAGAAATTATTTGTCGATGTCAAATAGGGCATAAAATTTAGACACAATGTTAAATAAGGATTTCTCTCTAATGCAATAAATATCGATATAAAAGCATGATGCAAAATGGACATATAAAATATTAATGGGATTTATTTTACACTTTTATATTATTTTTGGGACTAACCTATTAACCAAAGACCCAGTGCAAATTGCTGTTTTTTTGCCTATTTCAGTGTTTCGCAGAAAAGGAATATCGAACGGAGTCCAAGCGGAATGAAACCTTCTGGAGCATGATTTTGGGAACAAACGTGATCCAGAGGACTTGGAGTGGACGTCAAGCAACCAACGAGGTGTCCACGAGGTAGGGGGCGCGCCCTCCCCCCTCGTGGCTCAACCGACCTACTTCTTCCTCCTATATATGTTCACATACCCCGAAAACATCCAGGAGCACCACGAAACCCTATTTCCACCGCCGCAACCTTCTGTACCCAAGAGATCCCATCTTGGGGGCTTTTCCGGAGCTCCGCCGGAGGGGGCATCGATCACGGAGGGCCTCTACATCAACTCCATGGCCCCTCCGATGATGTGTGAGTAGTTTACTTCAGACCTTCGGGTCCATAGATAGTAGCTAGATGGCTTCTTCTCTCTCTTTGGATCTCAATACAAAGTTCTCCTCGATCTTCTTGGATATCTATTCGATGTAACTCTTTTTGCGGTGTGTTTGTCAAGATCCGATGAATTGTGGGTTTATGATCAAGTCTATCTATGAATAATATTTGATTCTTCTCTGAAATCTTTTATGCGTGATTGGTTATCTTTGCAAGTCTCTTCGAATTATCAGTTTGGTTTGCCCTACTAGATTGATCGTTCTTGCAATGAGAGAAGTGCTTAGCTTTGGGTTCAATCTTCCGATGCTCGATCCCAGTGACAAAAAGGGAAACGACACGCATTGTATTACTGTTGGAAATATGCCCTAGAGGCAATAATAAAAGTATTATTATTATATTTCCTTGTTCATGATAATTGTCTTTTATTCATGCTATAACTGTATTATCCAGAAATCATAATACACGTGTGAATACATACACCACAATATGTCCCTAGTGAGCCTCTAGTTGACTAGCTCGTTGTGATCAACAGATAGTCATGGTTTCCTGGCTATGGACATTGGATGTCGTTGATAACGGGATCACATCATTAGGAGAATGATGTGATGGACAAGACCCAATCCTAAGACTAGCACAAAAGATCGTGTAGTTCATTTGCTAGAGCTTTGCCAATGTCAAGTATCTCTTCCTTCGACCATGAGAGCGTGTAACTCCTGGATACCGTAGGAGTGCTTTGGGTGTATCAAACGTCACAACATAACTGGGTGACTATAAAGGTGCACTACAGGTATCTCCGAAAGTATCTATTGTTTTATGCGGATCGAGACTGGGATTTGTCATTCCGTGTAAACGGAGAGGTATCTCTGGGCCCACTCGGTAGGACATCATCATATGCGCAATGTGACCAAGGAGTTGATCACGGGATGATGTGTTACGGAACGAGTAAAGTGACTTGCCGGTAACGAGATTGAACAAGGTATTGGATACCGACGATCGAATCTCGGGCAAGTAACATACCGATAGACAAAGGGAATTGAATACGGGATTGATTAAGTCCTTGACATCGTGGTTCATCCGATGAGATCATCGTGGAACATGTGGGAGCCATCATGGGTATCCAGATCCCGCTGTTGGTTATTGACCGGAGAACGTCTCGGTCATGTCTACATGTCTCCCGAACCCGTAGGGTCTACACACTTAAGGTTCGATGACGCTAGGGTTATAAAGGAAGTTTGTATGTGGTTACCGAATGTTGTTCGGAGTCCCGGATGAGATCCCGGACGTCACGAGGAGTTCCGGAATGGTCCGGAGGTAAAGATTTATATATGGGAAGTCCTATTTTGGCCACCGGAAAATGTTCGGGATTTTTCGGTATTGTACCGGGAAGGTTCTAGAAGGTTCCGGAGTGGGGCCCACATGCATGGGGGGACCCACATGGACGTGGGTAGTGGGGGCAAGGCCCCACACCCCTGGTCAAGGCGCACCAAGATCCCCCCTTAGAAGGAATAAGATCATATCCCGAAGGGATAAGATCAAGATCCCTAAAAAGGGGGGATAACAATCGGTGGGGAAGGAAATAATGAGATTTCTTTCCTCCCACCTTGGCCAACGCCCCAATGGACTTGGAGGGCAAGAAACCAGCCCCTCCACCCCTATATATAGTGGGGAGGCGCATGGGAGCTATAGACGAAGTTCTGGCACAACCCTACCTCTCTTCCTACTCCTCCTCTCCCATGGTGCTTGGCGAAGCCCTGCTGGATTGCCACGCTCCTCCACCACCACCACGCCGTTGTGCTGCTGTTGGATGGAGTCTTCCTCAACCTCTCCCTCTCTCCTTGCTGGATCAAGGCGTGGGAGACGTCACCGGGCTGTACGTGTGTTGAACGCGGAGGTGCCGTGCGTTCGGCACTTGATCATCGGTGATTTGAATCACGACGAGTACGACTCCATCAACCCCGTTCACTTGAACGCTTCCGCTTAGCGATCTACAAGGGTATGTAGATGCACTCTCCTTCTACTCGTTGCTGGTTTCTCCATAGATAGATCTTGGTGACACGTAGGAAAATTTTGAATTTCTGCTACGTTCCCCAACAGTGGCATCATGAGCTAGGTCTATTGCGTAGATTCTTTGCACGAGTAGAACACAAAGTAGTTGTGGGCGTTGATGTTGTTCAATATGCTTACCGTTACTAGTCCAATCTTGTTTCGACGGTATTGTGGGATGAAGCGGCCTGGACCGACCTTACACGTACTCTTACGTGAGACAGGTTCCACCGATTGACATGCACTTGGTGCATAAGGTGGCTAGCGGGTGCCAGTCTCTCCCACTTTAGTCGGAACGGATTCGATGAAAAGGGTCCTTATGAAGGGTAAATAGCAATTGGCATATCACGTTGTGGTTTTGCGTAGGTAAGAAACGTTCTTGCTAGAAACCCATAGCAGCCACATAAAACATGCAAACAACAATTAGAGGACGTCTAACTTGTTTTTGCAGGGTATGCTATGTGATGTGATATGGCCAAAAGGATGTGATGAATGATATATGTGATGTATGAGATTGATCATGTTCTTGTAATAGGATTCACGACTTGCATGTCGATGAGTATGACAACCGGCAGGAGCCATAGGAGTTGTCTTAATTTATTGTATGACCTGCGTGTCATTGAAGAACGCCATGTAACTTACTTTACTTTATTGCTAAACGCGTTAGCCATAGAAGTAGAAGTAGTCGTTGGCGTGACAACTTCATGAAGACACGATGATGGAGATCATGATGATGGAGATCATGGTGTCATGCCGGTGACGATGATGATCATGGAGCCCCGAAGATGAAGATCAAAAGGAGCAAAATGATATTGGCCATATCATGTCACTATTTGATTGCATGTGATGTTTATTATGATTATGCATCTTGTTTACTTAGGACGACGGTAGTAAATAAGATGATCCCTTACAAAATTTCAAGAAGTGTTTGTTGGAAATATGCCCTAGAGGCAATAATAAAAGTATTATTATTATATTTCCTTGTTCATGATAATTGTCTTTTATTCATGCTATAACTGTATTATCCGGAAATCGTAATACACGTGTGAATACATAGACCACAATATGTCCCTAGTGAGCCTCTAGTTGACTAGCTCATTGTGATCAACAGATAGTCATGGTTTCCTGGCTATGGACATTGGATGTCGTTGATAACGGGATCACATCATTAGGAGAATGATGTGATGGACAAGACCCAATCCTAAGACTAGCACAAAAGATCGTGTAGTTCATTTGCTAGAGCTTTGCCAATGTCAAGTATCTCTTCCTTCGACCATGAGAGCGTGTAACTCCTGGATACCGTAGGAGTGCTTTGGGTGTATCAAACGTCATAACGTAACTGGGTGACTATAAAGGTGCACTACAGGTATCTCCGAAAGTATCTATTGTTTTATGCGGATCGAGACTGGGATTTGTCACTCCGTGTAAACGGAGAGGTATCTCTGGGCCCACTCGGTAGGACATCATCATATGCGCAATGTGACCAAGGAGTTGATCACGGGATGATGTGTTACGGAACGAGTAAAGTGACTTGCCGGTAACGAGATTGAACAAGGTATTGGATACCGACGATCGAATCTCGGGCAAGTAACATACCGATAGACAAAGGGAATTGAATACGGGATTGATTAAGTCCTTGACATCGTGGTTCATCCGATGAGATCATCGTGGAACATGTGGGAGCCATCATGGGTATCCAGATCCCGCTGTTGGTTACTGACCGGAGAACGTCTCGGTCATGTCTACATGTCTCCCGAACCCGTAGGGTCTACACACTTAAGGTTCGATGAAGCTAGGGTTATAAAGGAAGTTTGTATGTGGTTACCGAATGTTGTTCGGAGTCCCGGATGAGATCCCAGACGTCACGAGGAGTTCCGGAATGGTCCGGAGGTAAAGATTTATATATGGGAAGTCCTATTTTGGCCACCGGAAAATGTTCGGGATTTTTCGGTATTGTATCAGGAAGGTTCTAGAAGGTTCCGGAGTGGGGCCCACCTGCATGGGGGGACCCACATGGACGTGGGTAGTGGGGGCAAGGCCCCACACCCCTGGTCAAGGCGCACCAAGATCCCCCCTTAGAAGGAATAAGATCATATCCCGAAGGGATAAGATCAAGATCCCTAAAAAGGGGGGATAACAATCGGTGGGGAAGGAAATAATGAGATTTCTTTCCTCCCACCTTGGCCAACGCCCCAATGGACTTGGAGGGCAAGAAACCAGCCCCTCCACCCCTATATATAGTGGGGAGGCGCATGGGAGCTATACAAGAAGTTCTGGCGCAGCCCTCCCCCTCTCACAAGTACTCCTCCTCTCCCGCGGTGCTTGGCGAAGCCCTGCAGGATTGCCACGCTCCTCCACCACCACCACGCCGTTGTGCTGCTGCTGGATGGAGTCTTCCTCAACCTCTCCCTCTCTCCTTGCTGGATCAAGGCTTGGGAGACGTCACCGGGCTGTATGTGTGTTGAACTCGGAGGTGTCGTGCGTTCGGCACTTGATCATCGGTGATTTGAATCACGACGAGTACGACTCCATCAACCCCGTTCACTTGAACGCTTCCGCTTCGCGATCTACAAGGGTATGTAGATGCACTCTCTTTCTACTCGTTGCTGGTCTCTCCATAGATAGATCTTGGTGACACGTAGGAAAATTTTGAATTTCTGCTACGTTCCCCAACAGTGGCATCATGAGCTAGGTCTATTGCGTAGATTCTTTGCACGAGTAGAACACAAAGTAGTTGTGGGCGTTGATGTTGTTCAATATGCTTACCGTTACTAGTCCAATCTTGTTTCGACGGTATTGTGGGATGAAGCGGCCCGGACCGACCTTACACGTACTCTTACGTGAGACAGGTTCCACCGATTGACATGCACTTGGGGCATAAGGTGGCTAGCGGGTGCCAGTCTCTCCCACTTTAGTCGGAACGGATTCGATGAAAAGGGTCCTTATGAAGGGTAAATAGCAATTGGCATATCACGTTGTGGTCTTGCGTAGGTAAGAAACGTTCTTGCTAGAAACCCATAGCAGCCACGTAAAACATGCAACAACAATTAGAGGACGTCTAACTTGTTTTTGCAGGGTATGCTATGTGATGTGATATGGCCAAGAAGAATGTGATGAATGATATGTGATGTATGAGATTGATCATGTTCTTGTAATAGGATTCACGACTTGCATGTCGATGAGTATGACAACCGGCAGGAGCCATAGGAGTTGTCTTTATTTATTGTATGACCTACGTGTCATTGAAGAACGCCATGTAAACTACTTTACTTTATTGCTAAACGCGTTAGTCATAGAAGTAGAAGTAGTCGTTAACGTGACAACTTCATGAAGACACGATGATGGAGATCATGATGATGGAGATCATGGTGTCGTGCCGGTGACGATGATGATCATGGAGCCCCGAAGATGAAGATCAAAAGGAGCAAAATGATATTGGCCATATCATGTCACTATTTGATTGCATGTGATGTTTATCATGTTTATGCATCTTGTTTGCTTAGGACGACGGTAGTAAATAAGATGATCCCTTACAAAATTTCAAGAAGTGTTCTCCCCTAACTGTGCACCGTTGCTACAGTTCGTCGCTTCTAAGCACCACGTGATGATCGGGTGTGATGGATTCTTACGTTCACATACAACGGGTGTAAGACAGTTTTACACAGCGAAAAGACTTAGGGTTAACTTGACGAGCCTAGCATGTGCAGACATGGCCTCGGAACACGGAGACCGAAAGGTCGAGCATGAGTCGTATGGTAGATACGATCAACATGAAGATGTTCACCGATGATGACTAGTCCGTCTCACGTGATGATCGGACACGGCCTAGTTGACTCGGATCATGTGATCACTTAGATGACCAGAGGGATGTCTATCTAAGTGGGAGTTCATAAGATGAACTTAATTATCCTGAACATAGTCAAAAGACCTTTTGCAAATTATGTCGTAAGCTCGCGCTTTAGTTCTACTGTTTAGATATGTTCCTAGAGAAAATATAGTTGAAAGTTGATAGTAGCGATTATGCGATCAGTAGAAAGCTTATGTCCTTAATGCACCGCTCAGTGTGCTGAACCCCAACGTCGTTTGTCGATGTTGCGAACATCGGACATACACGTTTTGATAACTACGTGATAGTTCAATTAAATGGTTTAAGTAGAGGCACCAAAGACGTTTTCGAAACGTCGCGGAACATATGAGATGTTTGGACGGCTGAAATTGGGATTTCAGGCTCGTGCCCACGTCAAGAGGTATAAGACCTCCGACGATTTTCTTAGCCTACAAACTAAGGGAGAAAAGCTCAATCGTTGAGCTTGTGCTCAGATTGTCTGAGCACAACAATCACTTGAATCGAGTGGGAGTTGATCCTCCAGATGAGATAGTGATGTTTCCCCAAAGTCATTGCCACCAAGCTACTAGAGCTTCGTGATTAACTATAACATATCAGGGATAGATATGATGATCCTTGAAATATTCATGATGTTTGACACTGCGAAAGTAGAAATCAAGAAGGAGCATCAATTGTTGATGGTTGGTGAAACCACTAGTTTCAAGAAGGGCAAGGGAACAAAGGGATACTTCATGAAACAGCAATTCAGCTGCTGCTCTAGTGAAGAAACCCAAGGTTGAACCCAAACCCGAGACTAAGTGCTTCTGTAATAAGGGGAACAACCACTGGAGCAGCATTACCCTAGATACTTGGTAGATGAGAAGGCTGGCAAGGTCGATAGAAGTATATTGGATATACATTATGTTAATGTGTACTTTACTAGTACTCCTAGTAGCACCAGGGTATTGGATACCGGTTCGGTTGCTAAGTGTTAGTAACTCGAAATAAAAGCTACGGAATAAACGGAGACTAGCTAAAGGTGAGCTGACGATATATGTTGGAAGTGTTTCCAAGGTTGATATGATCAAGCATCGCACGCTCCCTCTACCACCGAGATTGGTGTTTGCGTTGAGCATAGACATGATTGGATTATGTCTATCGCAATACGGTTATTCATTTAAGGAGAATAATGGTTACTCTATTATGTGAATAATACCTTCAGTGGTCTTGCACCTAAAAATGGTTTATTGAATCTCGATCGTGGTGATACACATTTTCATGCCAAAAGATAGTAATGATAGTACCACTTACTGGTGGCACTGCCATGTAAGTCATATTGGTTTAAAACGCATGAAGAAGCTCCATGTTGATGGATCTTTGGACTCACTCGTTTTTGAAAAGTTTGAGACATGCGAACCATGTCTATTGGTGTATACGCATGAAGAAACTCCATGCAGATGGATCGTTTGGACTCACTTGATTTTGAATCACTTGAGATATGCAAATCATACCACATGGGCAAGATGACTGAAAAGCCTCGTTTTCAGTAAAATGGAACAAGATAGCAACTTGTTGGAAGCAACACATTTTGATGTGTGCAGTCCAATGAGTGCTGAGGCATGCAGTGAATATCGTTATGTTCTTACTTCACAGATGATTCGAGTAAATTTTGAGTATATTTACTTGATGAAACACAAGTCTGAATTATTGAATGGTTCAAGTAATTTCAGAGTGAAGTTGAAGATCATTGTGACAGGAGGATAAAATGTCTATGATATGATCATAGAGATGAATATCTGAGTGACGAGTTTTGGCACACAATTAAGACATTGTGGAAATTGTTTCGCAATTAATACCGCCTGGAACACCATAGTGTGATGGTGTGTCCGAACATCATAGTTGCACCCTATTGGATATGATGCATACCATGATGTCTCTTATCGAACTGCCACGATAGTTTATGGGTTAGGCATTAAAGACAACCACATTCACTTTAAATAGGGCACCACGTAATTCCGATGAGATGACACCGTATGAATTATGGTTTAGAGAAACCTAAGTTGTCATTTCTTAAAGGTTTGGGGCTGCGACACTTATGTGAAAAGGTTTCAGGATTAAGCTCGAACCCAAAGCGGATAAAGTACATCTTCATAGGACACCCAAAACAGTTGGGTATACCTCCTAATTCAGATCCGAAAGCAATATAAATTGTTTCTAGAATCAGGTCCTTTCTCGAGGAAAGGTTTCTCTCGAAAGAATTGAGTGGGAGGATGGTGGAGACTTGATGAGGTTATTGAACCGTCACTTCAACTAGTGTATAGCAGGGCACAAAGAGTTGTTCCTGTGGCACCTACACCAATTGAAGTGGAACCTTATGATAGTGATCATGAAGTTTTGGATCAAGTCACTACCGTACCTCGTAGGGTGACAAGGATGCGTACTACTTTAGAGTGGTACGGTAATCCTGTCTTGAAGGTCATGTTGCTAGACAACAATGAACCTACGAGCTATGGAGAAGCGACGGTGGGCCCGGATTCCGATAAATGGCTTGAGGCCATAAAATCCGAGAGAGGATCCATGTATGAAAACAAAGTGTAGACTTTGGCAGAACGGCTCGATGGTCGTAAGGCTAATGAGTACAGATGGATTTCAAAAGGAAGACGGACAATGATGGTAAATGTCACCATTAAGAAAGCTCGACTTGTCGTTAAGATGTTTTCCGACAAGTTCAAGGAGTTGACTACGATGAGATTTTCTCACTCGTAGCGATGCTAAGAGTCTGTTGGAATTATATTAGCGATTACTGCATTATTTATGAAATCTTGCAGATAGGATGTCAAAACATTGTTTCCTCGATGATTTTCTTGAGGAAAGGTTGTATGTGATACAACCGGAAGGTTTTGTCAATCCCGAAAGATGCTAAAAGGTATGCTAGCTCCAGCGATCCTTCTAAGGACTGGAGTAAGCATCTCGGAGTTGGAATGTACACTTTGATGAGATGATCAAAGATTTTGGGTTTGTACAAAGTTTATGAGAAACTTGTATTTCCAAAGAAGTGAGTGGGAGCACTATAGAATTTCTGATGAGTATATGTTCTTGACATATTGTTGATCAGAAATGATGTAGAATTTCTAGAAAGCATATAGGGTTATTTGAAAGGTGTTTTCAATAGAAAACCTGGATCAAGCTACTTGAACATTGAGCATCAAGATCTATAAGATAGATCAAAATGCTTAATAATACTTTTAAATGAGCACGTACCTTGACATAATCTTGAAGGTGTTCAAGATGGATCAGTCAAAGAAGGAGTTCTTGCCTGAGTTGTAAGGTACGAAGTTAAGACTTAAAGCTCGACCATGGCAGAATAGAGAGAAAGGATGAAGGTCGTCTCCTATGCTTAAGACATAAGCTCTACAGTTTGCTATGCTGTGTACCGCACCTGAAGTGTGCCTTGCCATGAGTTAGTCAAGGGGTACAAGAGTGATCCAAGAATGGATCACAGACAGCGGTCAAAGTTATCCTTAGTAACTAGTGGACTAAGGAATTTTCTCGATTATGGAGGTGGTAAAAGAGTTCGTCGTAAAGGTTACGTCGATGCAAGCTTAACACCTATCCGGATAGCTCTGAGTAGAGAGACCGGATACATATAATGGAGCAATAATTTAGAATAGCTCCAAGTAGAACAGTTGTTTGGAATATCTCCAAATAGAGCGTGGTAGCTGCATCTTGGAGATGACATAGAGATTTGTAAAGCACACACGGATCTGAAAGGTTCAGACCCGTTGACTAAAACCTCTCTCACAAGCAACATGATCAAACATAAAACTCATTGAGTGTTAATCACATAGTGATGTGAACTAGACTACTGACTCTAGTAAACTCTTGGGTATTAGTCACATGGCGATGTGACCTGTGAGTGTTAATCACATGGCGATGTGAACTAGATTATTGACTCTAGTGCAAGTGGGAGACTGTTGGAAATATGCCCTAGAGGCAATAATAAAAGTATTATTATTATATTTCCTTGTTCATGATAATTGTCTTTTATTCATGCTATAACTGTATTATCCGGAAATCGTAATACACGTGTGAATACATAGACCACAATATGTCCCTAGTGAGCCTCTAGTTGACTAGCTCGTTGTGATCAACAGATAGTCATGGTTTCCTGGCTATGGACATTGGATGTCGTTGATAACGGGATCACATCATTAGGAGAATGATGTGATGGACAAGACCCAATCCTAAGACTAGCACAAAAGATCGTGTAGTTCATTTGCTAGAGCTTTGCCAATGTCAAGTATCTCTTCCTTCGACCATGAGAGCGTGTAACTCCTGGATACTGTACGAGTGCTTTGGGTGTATCAAACGTCACAACGTAACTGGGTGACTATAAAGGTGCACTACAGGTATCTCCGAAAGTATCTATTGTTTTATGCGGATCGAGACTGGGATTTGTCACCCCGTGTAAACGGAGAGGTATCTCTGGGCCCACTCGGTAGGACATCATCATATGCGCAATGTGACCAAGGAGTTGATCACGGGATGATGTGTTACGGAATGAGTAAAGTGACTTGCCGGTAACGAGATTGAACAAGGTATTGGATACCGACGATCGAATCTCGGGCAAGTAACATACCGATAGACAAAGGGAATTGAATACGGGATTGATTAAGTCCTTGACATCGTGGTTCATCCGGTGAGATCATCGTGGAACATGTGGGAGCCATCATGGGTATCCAGATCCCGCTGTTGGTTATTGACCGGAGAACGTCTCGGTCATGTCTACATGTCTCCCGAACCCGTAGGGTCTACACACTTAAGGTTCGATGACGCTAGGGTTATAAAGGAAGTTTGTATGTGGTTACCGAATGTTGTTAGGAGTCCCGGATGAGATCCCGGACGTCAAGAGGAGTTCTGGAATGGTTCGGAGGTAAAGATTTATATATGGGAAGTCCTATTTTGGCCACCGGAAAATGTTCGGGATTTTTCGGTATTGTACCGGGAAGGTTCTAGAAGGTTCCGGAGTGGGGCTCACCTGCATGGGGGGACCCACATGGACGTGGGTAGTGGGGGCAAGGCCCCACACCCCTGGTCAAGGCGCACCAAGATCCCTCCTTAGAAGGAATAAGATCATATCCCGAAGGGATAAGATCAAGATCCCTAAAAAGGGGGGATAACAATCGGTGGGGAAGGAAATAATGAGATTTCTTTCCTCCCACCTTGGCCAATGCCCCAATGGACTTGGAGGGCAAGAAACCAGCCCCTCCACCCCTATATATAGTGGGGAGGCGCATGGGAGCTATACACAAAGTTCTGGCGCAGCCCTCCCCCTCTCACAAGTACTCCTCCTCTCCCGCGGTGCTTGGCGAAGCCCTGCAGGATTGCCACGCTCCTCCACCACCACCACGCCGTTGTGCTGCTGCTGGATGGAGTCTTCCTCAACCTCTCCCTCTCTCCTTGCTGGATCAAGGCTTGGGAGACGTCACCGGGCTGTATGTGTGTTGAACGCGGAGGTGCCGTGCGTTCGGCACTTTATCATCGGTGATTTGAATCACGACGAGTACGACTCCATCAACCCCGTTCACTTGAACGCTTCCGCTTAGCGATCTACAAGGGTATGTAGATGCACTCTCTTTCTACTCGTTGCTGGTCTCTCCATAGATAGATCTTGGTGACACGTAGGAAAATTTTGAATTTCTGCTACGTTCCCCAACAATTACTGCCATCGAGGATAAAAAGATGGGGTTTATATCATATTGCTTGAGTTTATCCCTCTACATCATGTCATCTTACCTAAGGCGTCACTCTGTTCTTATGAACTTAATACTCTAGATGCATGTTGGATAGCGGCCGATGTGTGGAGTAATAGTAGTAGACGCAGGCAGGAGTCGGTCTACTTGTCACGGACGTGATGCCTATATACGTGATCATGCCTAGATATTCTCATAATTATTCGCTTTTCTATCAATTGCTCGACAGTAATTTGTTCACCCACCGCAATACTTATGCTATCTTGATAGAAGCCACTAGTGAAACCTATGACCCCCGGGTCTATTTTCCATCATATAAGTTTCAAATCTATTTTACTTTGTAATCTTTACTTTCAATCTATATCATAAAAATACCGAAAATATTGATCTTATCATTATTATCTCTATCAGATCTCACTCTCGTAAGTGACCGTGAAGGGATTGACAACCCCTTTATCGCGTTGGTTGTGAGGTTCTTATTTGTTTGTGTAGGTACAAGGGACTTGCGTGTGGCCTCCTACTGGATTGATACCTTGGTTCTCAAAAACTGAGGGAAATACTTACGCTACTTTGCTGCATCACCCTTTCCTCTTCAAGGGAAAACCAACGTAGCGCTCAAGAGGTAGCAAGAAGAATTTCTGGCGCCGTTGCCAGGGAGTCTACGCACAAGTCAAGACATACCAAGTAACCATCATAAAGTCTTATCCCTCGCATTACATTATTTGCCATTTGCCTCTCGTTTTCCTCTCCCCCAATTCACCCTTGCCGTTTTATTCGCCTTTTTCCGTTTGCCTTTTTTTTCGCTTGCTTCTCGTTATGGCCGGCTTGCGCTGACCGTTGAAGACGAGTGGGGTGGCAGTGGCCTCGGCCACTAGGGCATCGAGCTCAGCACTCATGCTGTCGAACACCGGGGGTGGGGAGAGGATGCGAGCGGCTGATGTCTACTACACAACCTTCTTCTTGTAGACGTTGTTGGGCCTCCAAGTGCAGAGGTTTGTAGGACAGTAGCAAATTTCCCTCAAGTGGATGACCTAAGATTTATCAATCCGTAGGAGGCGTAGGATGAAGATGGTCTCTCTCAAGCAACCCTGCAACCAAATAACAAAGAGTCTCTTGTGTCCCCAACACACCCAATACAATGGTAAATTGTATAGGTGCACTAGTTCGGCGAAGAGATGGTGATACAAGTGGTATATGGATGGTATATAAAGGTTTTTGTAATCTGAAAATATAAAAACAGCAAGGTAACTAATGATAAAAGTGAGCGTAAACGGTATTGCAATGTGTGGAAACAAGGCCTAGGGTTCATACTTTCATTAATGCAAGTTCTCTCAACAATAATAACATAATTGGATCATATAACTATCCCTCAACATGCAACAAAGAGTCACTCCAAAGTCACTAATAGCAGAGAACAAACGAAGATATTATGGTAGGTTACGAAACCACCTCAAAGTTATCCTTTCTGATCGATCTATTCAAGAGTCAGTAGTAAAATAACATGAAGCTATTCTTTCCGTTCAATCTATCATAGAGTTCGTACTAGAATAACACCTTAAGACACAAATCAATCAAAACCCTAATGTCACCTAGATACTCCAATGTCACCTCAAGTATCCGTGGGTATGATTATACGATATGCATCACACAATCTCAGATTTATCTGTTCAAACCAACACAGAGAACTTCAAAGAGTGCCCCAAAGTTTCTACCAGAGAGTCAAGATGAAAACGTGTGCCAACCCCTATGCATAGGTTCATGGGCGAAACCCGAAAGTTGATCACCAAAACATACATCAACTGGATCAATAGAATACCCCATTGTCACCACGGGTATCCCACGCAAGACATACATCAAGTGTTCTCAAATCCTTAAAGACTCAATTCGATAAGATAACTTCAAAGGGAAAACTCAATCCATTACAAGAGAGTAGAGGGGGAGAAACATCATAAGATCCAACTATAATAGCAAAGTTCGCGATACATCAAGATCGTACCACCTCAAGAACGCGCGCAAGAGAGATCAAACACATAGCTACTGGTACATACCCTCAGCCCCGAGGGAGAACTACTCCCTCCTCGTCATGGAGAGCGCCGGGATGATGAAGATGGCCACCGGAGAGGGATTTCCCCCTCCGGCAGGGTGCCGGAACGGGTCTAGATTGGTTTTCGGTGGCTACGGAGGCTTCTGGCGGCGGAACTCCTGATCTATTCTGCTCCACGATGGTTTTAGGGTATATTGGTATATATAGGAGGAAGAAATACGTCAGGGGGGCCACGAGGGGCCCACGAGGGTGGAGGGCGCGCCCCCCCTGCCTCGTTCCTTCCTCGTTGCTTCCCTTACGTACACCCCAAATCTTCTGGATTGCTTCTGTTCCAAAAATAAGTTCCGTGAAGTTTTAGGTCAATTGGACTCCGTTTGATTTTCCTTTTCTGTGATACTCTAAAACAAGGAAAAAATAAAAACTGGCACTGGTCTCTAGGTTAATAGGTTAGTCCCAAAAATCATATAAAATAGCATATAAATGCATATAAAACATCCAAGGTTGATAATATAATAGCATGAAACAATCAAAAATTATAGATACGTTGGAGACGTATCAGCGGCCCCCGCGAAGAAGGCGGCGATCGAGTTATCCTTGCCCACGCGCGTCGCCGTAGCAGGGAGCAGCGGTAGCGGGGCATGCAGCAGAGGCGCCGGAGCCGCGGGGGACTTGTCCGCGTGGCGGGTCGAAGCCTGACGACCATGCGAGCTCTCCGTCAGGCGCGGGGCGAACGGCGAGCAGCTGCGGCGCCTGGACGAGGAGCCCCTTTGCGACGCCTCCCGGCCCGAGCGCCCGAGGCCCAGGAGCGTGTCCTGCTAGGACCTGCGCCCACCACGGCCGTCCTCGTCATCATCTCGCCTTGGACCGCCACGGGGCAGGCCTCGGCAGCCGGAGTCCACCACCGGGGCCAGCTGCTTGTCCTTCTTTGGGTCTCGCTGGCCGTCTTCCACGTGCTTGCTCCAGGTGTCGGGGTACACCCTGGGCATGGGGCGGTCGTTGTCATCGTCCGAGTCGGAGGGGATGCCGCTCTACGCCGAGGCAGGAGAGCGCGGCGGGTACGGCATCCAGTCTTCCACCAGATCAACGTGGATCAGCAATTCGTGGCGCGGGGCTGTGGGCGGCAGGGGCACAACGCGACCTGGCAGGGAGTGGCCGAGCATCTCTTCGACACGGCCGGCGCCCCGTTGCAGGACCCAGAACGTGTGCTTCATCAGGATCAGGGCAGCATCCCACACTCACACCCAGTAGGCGAAGGTCTTTGTGGTCACGCTCGTAGGTGCAGCTGTCCAGCCGGTCGACGCAGCAACCCAGCGCCTCCTCGACGCCCTCGAGCGACCAGAACTGTTGCGGTAGGTTCTCGATGACGATTCACACATGGTGGTAGAACTGCTGGATGGCCGCGTGGTCGTCTTCATGCCAGCGCTTGATGAAGAACTTGACCCCATCAACGGTGATGGAGCCAAGCCTGAGAACGTCGTCATGGTGCATCGGGAGGTTGAAGATGATGAAGTAGTCCTCCGGGTGGTGGCGCGTGATGCGCAGCTGGTGCGGCGGGATGCACAACTGGGACTCCAGGACCAGCCCAACCGCCATGGGGCTCGTACCACGCACTCCAGCGTAGCCCGCCACGGTGAGCGTGATGGCGAGGCGACGAAGCATGGAGACCGCATGCTCGAGCGCAGGCGAGGAGACGACCACCTTGCAGCTGTCTCTCGACCGGGTGAGGGGTCGGTGGGGCGCTCCATGGCGGGGGCGGGTGGGGTGGGCGGCATCTGGGCAGACGGCAACGTGGGGAAGCGGATCCGCTCTCTCACCGGCACCCTGGCGGGGGCCGGACCGAGCCGGTTCTTTGTAGGGCCGCCAAAGGAAGCAGTGCGAGGATTCTGCGGGCACTCTCTGCAGTAATGACCTGGACGTCTGCAGATGATGCAGCAGAGAGGATCACGACAATCTTTCCTACGGTGGAGCTCACTGAGGCATTTGAAACACTTGCCTTTGAAGCGACTTAAGAAGGCAGTGCGGCCGGGGTTCGCATTGAAGCCGGAACACCGGTCCGGACGGGGTGCCTGCCGCTACCTCCCATTGTCTAGCGGCTCCCCGCGCGGCCGCCGGTTTCCTCGGGACGAGACCTCCATCCAGCCTCCGACTACCTCCGTGGGAGAGGCATTAAGGCTCTGGTCAGGCACCACAATGATGGATTTAAGCCGCCGCCGGTCCGTGGGGGGCACTGCATCCAAGCCAGCGAGAACTGGGGATGTGACCCGACCTGATCCCCCGCCGCGGGGCGACGCGCGTGGTGAAGAAGTCGGAGCCAGACGAGACGGGGCACGACCCGAGCATTCACCATGGAGCAGCAGGCATGGCGGGGAAACCGGATCTGAGGGATATTGAGACCGCGGCGGATCTGGAGCAACAAACGAACCAAGGGGCGCAGGGGGGAGCATGGGCACTACCGCTGTAGCTGGAACGGGAGGAGCGCGGTCGGCCCATACCGGAGGAAGAGCCACTGCCCGGAGTGGACAGGGGCTGGAGCTGGTGGCCGCCGTGGCCGGAGTGGCCAGGGGCGCAGGCGGAGCGAGGGCTAGGACCGACGCACAATTGCCAACAAGTTAATTTTCAAACTATTCAGTGGGACTGAGATTGGTTGACTATCAACAAACTATTAACATGATGTAACCAATCCAACCGTTTGTAATCCTAAAAAGCAGACCATTTGTCTCCTTTTCAATTGTTTGGATTGTTTACCACATGTCTCATGTGGTAAACATTTGTATCATGTTAAACTCCGACGGACTGAATATTCATTGGGACTTGGCACAATACAAAAAAGCCACAAATATCTTTCCATTCGACGATGTTGTAAAGGCGTAGGTACTGTCCGGCTAAAAGCGTCTCCCCTAGCCAATCAACATGTTTTATATTATATGTACCAAGTTGAAGTAATACATGAGATTTGCCAGAGAAAGAGTGAATTAATACACGACACAAACAGATGATGGGAGACTAACCTAGCTAAAGAATACACCTACCTGCTGACCTGCAAGGCTGCAAGCAAGACTGCTATCACCAAACCATGCCTAGCTACCTGACTCAGGGCCAGCTAAGCTAACAAGGTACTAGTATCACATAGATAAACACAATACGTCCATCAGTACCTAACGACGTGCAGCTCGATCGACAGACAAATCATCTCAACTAATCTTTGGTGCCGGAGGAGGAGAAGCAGCCGCAGAGGGAGGTCCCACATGCTCTTCTTCACCCCGTTGTGGTCAGCCATCCTTCTTCTTCAGCCCGTTGTGGTCAGCAAACGAAAAAAGCAAATACAACATGTTATATATTTTTTCAAATAGAGAGATAACCTTAAATTATTGTGACAGTTATATGATCCAAACATGAATTAAGGTAATAAAAATAAAGAGGCTCAATATGCCAGCCACACAAAGGACAACAGACAAGACACAAGGAATATGAAGCCAACAGACAAGACACAAGAAATGTATCACATATCTTATTAGTAGGTAGCCACCCATACCGGTTCAATGAATCCCAACTCCCAAGTGACCATCTCCCACAGGTTGCACTAATAAACCACATAAGTTGAACCCTTTTTCTGGAAAATAAAGGACCACATATCATTGCGAAAATAAGTTGCAATTTTTTTAAAACTTTCTAACTGTTAAACACACAATTATTGCGATAAATCAGTATAGTTCATAGTAGAACGAGATCTTTTACTGTACCCCGAAATGAATATGCACCATTTGTTTTCCTTAATCCAACGGTTTGCGCGATGTGGTACTCCAGCATCAGTCCCATGGAGTAACCCGGAAACAGGTGGAGTACCTCCGTTTGAGGGGCAAAAGGGTAATCCCCGTGAGTATATCAGTATTTTCTTATTCTTTTTTTCTCCTGGCTGGAAACAAAAGACCTAACCTAAACACATTGCCCTAACCCATTCATAGCCTTCCCGCTCGTCCCCTACTCCTCCATCTCCACTCGTCATCGGTGCGGCGTGCGCCACGCCTCCTCCTCCGGCGGCAGCGTCTCTGGCAGCGGCCACGACAACCATAGTTGGCGAGGCACATGCCTCTTCCTCTACATCCGGTGCCGCCCCCCCCTTGACTACATGGCTAAAGGCATGGCGCGGATCGGCGCCCAGGGCAGCCGGCGTTGGCGAGGCGCACTACTCCTGGCTCGTGCCCTACCCCTCCATCTCCGCTCGTCGAGCAGCTGCTGGCTCCGGGGCGTGTCCCGCATGCGGGTAGTAGAGCCGGCCTAAGAGGGAATTTGGGATCCGGCTTGCCTGCTCCCTCCCCATGCTCCCATCCGTGCTCCCACTTCATCCTACGGTTGTCTTTTTTCCTCTTTTCTTTCTAATCTAATCATCTCCCCCCTGATTTTAAGGGGGTGGGGCCGGACCTTATTTTCTTCCAATCAAATCAAGCCACGTACGCGGGAGCACGGATGGGCACACGCCGGGGGAGCAGGCAAGTCTCATCCGGGGATTTGTACTGTACCCAAACGGGGGTTTTCTGTCAAGATGACGGCTGAATATGCCGTACGATCAGCGAGCCCTTCCCATTATATCTATGTTACTTGCTTTTGCTTTTCTCTATATTGGTTCAGGACATATATATGAAATTTCCCCCTCCGTTATAACCTTCTATGTAACCATACAAAGTATGGAGAAGAGAAAATTATGCAGTGAAGGAGTGCATGACCAACTGACAAACTGTTCCTGGATCAAATCAGTTACTCCATAATAGATTATGATGTTTAGTTCACGGAAAGATACCATGTGAAACAATTTTCTCTAACAAGAACTTCTGGCAATATATCAAAATATGTTTTGTCCATCATTTTGTAGTTCTATTGGATATGTGTCCATCCTTTTCGAATTTATGTTCTTATTCCATCCTACATGGCCTAGCTTTAATTATACCAAAAGTTTGGGTAATTCTGATTATTGGAAACCAGAAAGAGGAGTCGCATTGTTCCTTGTACATGATAGATCTACATGTCTTAGCTTAATAAAGAAGAGTTGCATTGTTCCTTGTACATGATCGATCTACATGTCCTAGCTTGATTAAAAAAGAGTCGCATTATTCCTGGTACAAAAAATGATGCTAGTCATTTTGTGGCAAATTTTGGAAGATCACAATGCCGAACTATTCTGTGCG
>NC_057809.1:561676822-561699396 GCF_018294505.1 Triticum aestivum | reverse complement strand
AAACAACACACCTACCTGCTAATCAACAGGAAACACACAGTTGCATCACCAAACCATGCCTAGCTACCTGACTGACGGCCAGGTAAGCTAACAATGTACATATACTCCCTCCGTCCGGAAATACTTGTCATTGAAATGGATGTATCTATATGTATTTTAGTTCTAGATACATCCATTTTGATGACAAGTATTTCCGAACGGAGGGAGTACATCACACAGACAAACACAACATGTCCATCAGTACCAAACGTCGTGCAGCTCGATCGACCGATCTCAATCAATCCTTGGTGCCGGAGGAGGAGAAGCAGCCGCAGAAGAAGTCCCACATGCTCTTCTTCACCCCGTTGTGGTCAGCCATCCTTCTTCTCCCTAAAACGGTGGAGCTCGACCTCGATGGTCGAAGTGGCAAGTGTTTGAAAGCTAGCTAAAACTAAGCAAGGAGCAAGAGAAGTTCTTCTTTTTGACGGGAAGGTGCAAGAGAAGTTGTGGGTTTGGTGCCCCTGCATCCAACGGGCCCTGTATTTATAACAGCACAAACTGGCGTCTCGATCGGTGTCTCACACCTGCAAGCAGAGGACAGAGTTAACCGAAAATGGAAGTGCATCCATGGAGACCACGAAGGCTCGCGCGGTGACTGACTTGACAATGTGTGGAACAGTGGAAGTGGAACGGGTCCTCGCTTCCAGCGGCAAATTTGACAATTTTGACTTATGAATAAAATCATTTCACAAAATGAACTATCCTTAAAATTTTTCACTCAAATGATCTTTTTGAGTGGCGCCCGACACGAATGCGCCACACTACACTGTGCAGCGACCGACTGACAGGCATTGCACGCCTAGCCAGGATCGCATCCGTGTGATCCGAAAATTACTAAGTCAGTGCAACGCCTAAGAGCTAGGCGCCACACTACACAGTGCAACACCTAGCTTCTAGGCGTTGAACTAGTGGTTGCTTCATTTTATAGTGCAACCACTAGGTGCTAGGTGCTACACTGTATAGTGTGGCGCCTAGCTCTTAGGCTCTGCACATTGACTTATTAATTTTTAGGCAGTTCAGGGTGCGACACTGGTTAGGCGTGTAGCGCCTGTTAGTCAGGCGTTGCACAGTGTAGTGTGGCGCCTTCATGTCAAGCGTCACTCAAAAATATCAGTTGCATGATTTTTTTAAAGCAGTTTATTTTGTGAAATGATTTCATCCATAGGTTAAAATTATCAAATTTGCCGCTTCCAACTGGGGCGACGACTTAAAAATTAAAGTGGGAACTGATGCCTAGCGTCCCGTGTGACTGTGTTAGTATGATCACTCACTCGAGTCTCAAGTAGGCATTGTGAATCTTGAAGTCGTTCTGACTTGTAACCTTAGTTAATTTTATGCCCTTTAATGGATTGTGCGCAGCAAGCTTTTAGATAAAGCAATTTGGTGGTAGCATTTTTAATCTTATTCTCCTTTTGCATGATACGTGTATACTGGGACTCGCTTCTCAACGGTCAAAAAGAAAAGATGGCCAATAATGCGCAGTGATCTGCTAGCCTTTGAACACCACGGTCATCTTGTCGCCATAACTATATTCGGCCTAACTAAGCAAGCTTTTCTACGGCTCAGCAACTAAATAATCAAGCAAGCTTGGTTATGAATCAATTTCACATTCTCAAAACTGTTTATGTTGGAAATATGCCCTAGAGACAATAATAAATTAGTTATTATTATATTATATTTCATTGTTCATGATAATCGTTTATTATCCATGCTAGAATTGTATTGATAGGAAACTCAGATACATGTGTGGATACATAGACAACACCATGTCCCTAGTAAGCCTCTAGTTGACTAGCTCGTTGATCAATAGATGGTTACGGTTTCCTGACCATGGACATTGGATGTCGTTGATAATGGGATCACATCATTAGGAGAATGATGTGATGGACAAGACCCAATCCTAAGCCTAGCACAAAGATCGTGTAGTTCGTATGCTAAAGCTTTTCTAATGTCAAGTATCATTTCCTTAGACCATGAGATTGTGCAACTCCCGGATACCGTAGGAATGCTTTGGGTGTACCAAACGTCACAACGTAACTGGGTGGCTATAAAGATTCAGTACAGGTATCTCCGAAAGTGTCTGTTGGGTTGGCACGAATCGAGACTGGGATTTGTCACTCCGTGTAAACGGAGAGGTATCTTCGGGCCCACTCGGTAGGACATCATCATAATGTGCACAATGTGATCAAGGAGTTGATCACGGGATGATGTGTTACGGAACGAGTAAAGATACTTGCCGGTAACGAGATTGAACAAGGTATCGGGGTACCGACGATCGAATCTCGGGCAAGTATCGTACCGATGGACAAAGGGAATTGTATACGGGATTGATTGAATCCTTGACATCATGGTTCATCCGATGAGATCATCGTGGAGCATGTGGGAGCCAACATGGGTATCCAGATCCCGCTGTTGGTTATTGACCGGAGAGTTGTCTCGGCCATGTCTGCATGACTCCCGAGCCCGTAGGGTCTACACACTTAAGGTTCGATGACGCTAGGGTTATAGGGAATAGATGTACGTGGTTACCGAATGTTGTTCGGAGTCCCGGATGAGATCCCGGACGTCACGAGGAGTTCCGGAATGGTCCGGAGGTAAAGATTTATATGTGGGAAGTCATCATACGGTCACCGAAACAATTCGGGGGTTACCGGTATTGTACCGGGACCACCGGAGGGGTTCCGGGGGTCCACCGGGAGGGTCCACCTGCCCCGGAGGGCCCTATGGGCTGTATGTTGAGAGGGACCAGCCCCTTAGTGGGCTGGACGCCTCCCCCCTAGGGCCCATGCGCCTAGGGTTTGGGGGAACCCTAAAGGGGGGCGCCCCCTTGCCTTGGGGGGGGGGGCAAGGCAACCCCCTTGGCCGCCGCCCCCTCCTCAGATTGGATCTGAGGGGGCCGGCCCCCCTCTCCCTTGCCCCTATATATATGTGGAGATTAGGAGGGCAGCCGCACCCAAGTTCTGGCGCAGCCCTCCCCCTCTCCCAAGTCCTCCTCTTCTCCTATGGTGCTTGGCGAAGCCCTACAGGATTACCACGCTCCTCCTTCACCATCATGCCGTCGTGCTGCTGCTGGATGGAGTCTTCACCTACCTCTCCTTCTCCCCTTGCTGGATCAAGGCGTAGGAGACGTCACCGGGCTGTACATGTGTTGAACGCGGAGGTGCCGTCCATTCAGCACTAGGATCATCGGTGATTTGGATCACGACGAGTACGACTCCATCAACCCCGTTCACTTGAACGCTTCTGCTTAGCGATCTACAAGGGTATGTAGATGCACTCCCCTTCCCCTCGTTGCTAGATTACTCCATAGATTTATCTTGGTGATGCGTAGAAAATTTTAAATTTCTGCTACGTTCCCCAATCGTGGCATCATGAGCTAGGTCTATGCGTAGTTTCTATGCACGAGTAGAACACAAAGCAGTTGTGGGCGTTGATTTTGTCAATTTACTTGCCGTTACTAGTCTTATCTTGATTCGGCGGCATCGTGGGACGAAGCGGCCCGGACCGACCTTACACGTACTCTTACGTGAGACTGGTTCCACCGACTGACATGCTCTAGTTGCATAAGGTGGCTAGCGGGTGTCCGTCTCTCCCACTTTAGTCGGATCGGATTCGACGAAAAGGGTCCTTATGAAGGGTAAATAGAAATTGGCATATCACGTTGTGGTTTTGGCGTAAGTAAGAAACGTTCTTGCTAGAAACCTATAGCAGCCACGTAAAAACTTGCAACAACAATTAGAGGACGTCTAACTTGTTTTTGCAGCATATGCCTTGTGATGTGATATGGCCAAAAGGATGTGATGAATGATATATGTGATGTATGAGATTGATCATGTTCTTGTAATAGGAATCACGCCTTGCATGTCGATGAGTATGAAAACCGGCAGGAGCCATAGGAGTTGTCTTAATTTATTTATGACCTGCGTGTCAACATAAACGTCATGTAATTACTTTACTTTATTACTAAAGCGTTAGCCATAGTAGTAGAAGTAATAGATGGCGAGACAACTTCAAGAAGACACGATGATGGAGATCATGGTGTCATGCCGGTGACAACGATGATCATGGAGCCCCGAAGATGGAGATCAAAAGGAGCAAAATGATATTGGCCATATCATGTGACTATTTGATTGCATGTGATGTTTATCATGTTTTACATCTTATTTGCTTAGAACGACAGTAGCTTAAATAAGATGACCCCTCACTAAAATTTCAAGAAAGTGTTCCCCCTAACTGTGCACCGTTGCGAAGGTTCGTCGTTTCGAAGCACCACGTGATGATTGGGTGTGATAGATTCTAACATTCGAATACAACGGGTATAAGCCAGATTTACACACGCAATACACTTAGGTTGACTTGACGAGCCTAGCATGTACAGACATGGCCTCGGAACACGGAAGACCGAAAGGTCAAACATGAGTCGTATAGAAGATACGATCAACATGAGATGTTCACCGTTGATGACTAGTCCGTCTCACATGATGATCGGACACGGCCTAGTCGATTCGGATCATGTTTCACTTAGATGACTAGAGGGATGTCTATTTGAGTGGGAGTTCATTAAACAATTTGATTAGATGAACTCAATTCTCATGAACATAGTCTAAATTCTCTTTGCAAATATGTTGTAGATAAATAGCTCACGTTGTAGCTCCCTGTTTCAATACGTTCCTAGAGAAAGATTAAGTTGAAAGATATTGTAAGCAATGATGCGGACTAGGTCCGTAGTCCGAGGAGTGTCCTCACTGCTACACAGAAGGCTTATGTCTTTGATGCACCGCTCGATGTGCAAACCCCTACAACGTCATCTGTGGATGTTGTGAACACCTGACAGACACATCCTGATGACTACTTGATAGTTTAGTGCACCATACTTTACGGCTTAGAATCGGGATTCCAATGACGTTTTGAACGCCATAAGACATATGAGATGTTCCAAGAGCTGAAATTGGGATTTCAGGCTCATGCCCGTGTTGAGAGGTGTGAGACCTCTGACAAGTTCTTTAGCCAACAAGATGGAGGAGAATAGCTCAGCTAGTGAGCATGTGCTCAGAATGTCTGGGTGCTACAATCACTTAAATCAAGTGGGAGTTAAACTTCCAGATAATATAGTGATTGATAGAGTTCTCTAGCCACTATCACTAAGCTGCTAGATCTTCGTGATGAACTATGACATGCAAGGGATGGAGTTGATCCCGGAGCTGTTCGCGATGCTTAAGACCGTAAAAGGTAGAAATCAAGAAGGAGCATCAAGTGTCGATGGTTTAACAAGACCACTGGTTTCAAGAAGGGCAAGGGCTAGAAGGGAAACTTCATGGATGGCAAACCAGTTGCCGCTCCAGTAAAGGAACCCAAGGTTGAACCCAAACCCGAGACTAAGTGCTTCTATTGTAAGGGGAACAGTCACTGGTAGCGGAATTACCCCAAATGCATGGTAGATAAGAAGGCTGGCAACTTCAACAAAGTATATACATGTTATTAATGTGTACCTCGCTAGTACTCCTGGTAGCACCTGGGTATTGGATACCGGTTCAGTTGCTATTACTGGTGACTTGAAGCAAAAGCTACGGACTAAACGGAGACTGGCTAAGGGCGAGGTGACGATGTGTGTTGGAAGTGTTTCCAAAGTTGATGAGATCACCATCGCACGCTCCATCTGCCTTCGGGATTAGTATTGAACCTAGATAAATGTTATCAGGTGTCTACGTTGAGCATGAATATGATTAGATCATGTTCATTGCAATACGGTCATTCATTTAAGTTAGAGAATAATGGTTATTCTGTTTACATGAATGATACATTTCATGGTCATGCACCCTATGTGAATGGTTCATTGAATCTTGGTCGTGGTAATACACATGTTCACGCCAAAAGTTGTAGAGTTAATAATGATAGTACCACTTTCTCGTGGCACTGCCGCTTAGGTCATATTGGCGTAAGATGCATGAAGAAAATCCATGTCGATGGATGTTTGGAGTCACTTGATTTTGAATCGCTTGACACATGCGAGCCATGCCTCATGGGCAGGATGACTAAGACCCCACTTTCAGGTACAATGAAACGGGCAAGTGACTTGTTGGAAATCATACATGCTGAGGCGTGTGATCCAATGAGAATTGAAGCGTGTGGTGGATATCGCTATTTTCTCATCTTCACTGACGATTTGAGTAGATATAGGTATATTTACTTAATGAAGCACAAGTCTGCAACGTTTGAAAAGTTCAAGCGATTTCAGAGTGAAGTTAAGAATCATCATAACAAGAAGATCAAATTCCTACGATCTGATCAATGAGAATATCTGAGTTATGAGTTTGGCAAACACTTAAGACATTGTGGAATTGTTTCACAGTTGAAGCCACCTGGAACACCACTGGGTTATGGTGTGTTCGGACGTCGTAATCGAACCTTATAAGATATGGTGTGATCTATGGTGTCTCTTACCAATCTACCGTTTTCATTTTGAGGTTATACGTTAGAGACAGCTACATTCACTTTAGATAGGACACCATCGAAGTCCGTTGAGACGGCGTCGTATGAACATTGGTTTGGCAAGAAACCAAAGTTGTCGTTTCATAATGTTTGGGGCTGCGATGCTTAAGGCTTCAGCCGGAGAAGCTCGAACCCAAAGCGGACAAACACATCTTCATAGGATACCCAAAGGTGATAGTAGGGTATACCTTCTATCTCAGATTCGAGGGCAAATTGTTTGTCGCTAAGAATGGGTCCTTTCTCGAGAAGGAGTTTCTCTCGAAAGAATTGAGTGGGAGGAAGATAGAACTTGATGATGAGGTTGTTGAACCTTTACTTCAACCAGAGAGTGATGCAACACAGAAAGATGTTTTCTATGGCGCCTACGTCTATTGAATAGGAAGTTAATGATAGTGATCATGAAGCTTCGGATCAAGTTGCTATCGAACCTCGTAGGTCGACAAGGATATGTACTACTCCTAAGTGGTACGGTAATCCTGTCTTAGATATCATGTTGTTAGACAACAATGAACCTACAAGCTATGGAGAAGCGATGGTGGGCCCGTATTCCGACAAATGGTTAGAAGCCATGAAATCCGAGATAGGATCCATATATCAGAACAAAGTATGAACTTTGGTGGACTTGCCCGATGATCGGCAAGCCATTGAGATAAATGGATCTTTAAGAAGAAGACGGACGTGGGCGGTAATGTTACCGTCTATGAAGCTCGACTTGTGGGAAAGAGTATTTTCACAAGTTCAAGGAGTTGATTGCGATGAGAATTTCTCACCCGTAGCGATGCTTAAGTCCGTCGGAATCATGATAGCATTAGCTGTATTTTTCGATTAACAAGTTTTCTTACCAGTTTTCGTAAGAAAAGTTGTATGTGATACAATAAAAGGTTTTGTCGATCCTAAGGATGCTAAAAGGTATGCTGGCTCCAGCAATCCTTCTATGGACTAGAGCAAGCATCTCAGAATCGGAATATATGTTTTGATGGAGTGATCAAAGCTTTTAGGTTTATACAATGTTTTCTAGAAACTTGTATTTACAAGAAAGTGAGTGGGAGCACTACAACATTTCTGATAAGTATATGTGGATGACATATTGTTGATCCGAAATAATGTAGAATTTCTGGAAAGCATAAACGGTTGTTTGAAGAGTGTTTTTCAAAGGAAGACCTCGATAAAGCTGCTTACATATTGGGCATTAAGATCTATAGAGATGGATCAAGACGCCTGATGGTACTTTCAAAGAACGCACACCTTGACATGTTTTTGAAGGAGTTCAAAATAGATCAGTCAAAGAAGGGTTTCTTACCTGAGTTGTAAGGTGTGAAGTTGAGTAAGACTCAAAGCTTGACCACGGCATAAGAAAGAGAAAGGACGAAGGTCGTCCCCTATGCTTTTGTCATAGGCTCTATACGGTATGCCATGCTGAAGTACCGTACCTGATGTGTGCCTTGCCACATGTCTGGCAGGAGGGTACAAAGGTGATCTAGGAGTAGATCACCAGATAGCGGTCAAAATTATCCTTAGAGGAATAAGGAAATGTTTCTCGGTTATGGAGGTGATAAAGAGTTCGACGTAAAGAGTTACGTCGATGCAAGCTTAACACCTATCCGGATAGCTCTGAGTAGAGATACCGGATACGTATAATGGAGCAACAATTTGGAATAGCTCCAAGTGGAACATGGCAGCAGTATCTACGATATAAAGTTTTGTGAAATACATAGGGATCTGAATATGGCAAGACCCGTTGACTACAACCTCTCTCACAAGCATAACATGATCAAACCCAGAACTCTTTGAGTGTGTATCACATAGTGATGTGAACTAGATCATTGAGTCTAGTAGACTCTTGGATGTTGGTCACATGGCGATGTGACCTATGAGTGTTAATCACATGGCGATGTGAACTAGATTATTGACTCTAGTGCAAGTGGGAGACTGTTGGAAATATGCCCTAGAGGCAATAATAAATTAGTTATTATTATATTATATTTCATTGTTCATGATAATCATTTATTATCCATGCTAGAATTGTATTGATAGGAAACTCAAATACATGTGTGGATACATAGACAACACCATGTCCCTAGTAAGCCTCTAGTTGACTAGCTCGTTGATCAATAGATGGTTACGGTTTCCTGACCATGGACATTAGATGTCATTGATAACGGGATCACATCATTAGGAGAATGATGTGATGGACAAGACCCAATCCTAAGCCTAGAACAAAGATCGTGTAGTTCGTATGCTAAAGCTTTTCTAATGTCAAGTATCATTTCCTTAGACCATGAGATTGTGCAACTCCCGGATACCGTAGGAATGCTTTGGGTGTACCAAACGTCACAACGTAACTGGGTGGCTATAAAGGTTCACTACAGGTATCTCCGAAAGTGTCTGTTGGGTTGGCACGAATCGAGACTGGGATTTGTCACTCCCTGTAAACGGAGAGGTATCTCTGGGCCCACTCGGTAGTGAAAGAACATGCGGTGCCCCCATGTTTGGTTTTGGTAATTGATGACAATCTCTATGGACTAATGGTTGCCTTGAGTTATATTTGAAGGTTTTGTCCATAGGCTTTTCTTGGAGTACATGTGTTGGTTTCAAGGAGAGTTTGTGTCGACCAAGGTGCTATTCAAGGAATTACCTAAAGATTGGTCTTGTGAGAGGTCGATCAAGACTAAGTTAAAGAGTGAATCAAGTTGATCAACCCACAAAGCGTAGAAGATGTACCGAGAGGAATCAAGTGATCCCATGGTATGGTAAGCATTGTCAATTACGCTTTGTGTACTAACCCATGGTCTTTGTGAGGGTTCTTTGTGGGGTTAGGTTGCGGTGTGCAAGTTCAAGTGGAGCACCACGAAGAGATCAAATGCTTGAAGCTTGTTGTCCTTTGTGGTGACAATGGACCTGTGAAGATGTGCGGAAGAGTAGCTCACCCATAGTAGAGTATGGGGGAGCAATCAACTAGTCTTCATCGAGTTAACACAATCAAGGAAGGTTGCGTTGTGCAAGTTCAAGTGGAGCATCACGAAGAGATCAAATGCTTGAAGCTTGCCGTCCTTTGTGGTGACAATGGACTTGTGAAGATGTGCGGAAGAAAGGCTCACCCATAGTGGAGTATGGGGGAGCAATCAACTAGTCTTCATCGAGCCAACACAATCAAGAAAGGTGGTCCAATTTGAGGAAGTCAAGATCGTCATCATCTAGTTCAAGTGGACCATGTGCAAGGCAAAGGTTTGCCCTTGATAGGTTTTCTATTTTACCGGTCTCATGATGGTAGTTGGGAGACCGGGTTATAGGATCGATTGCCGTACTATCAAGGGGGGCTCTCGATGAGTAGCTTGATCGTATCGTTCGTACAGAGCTCAAACCATTGCATCCTTGCATCATCTTTCTTGGTTCTTGTTTGGTTCTCTTTGTGAGTCTTAGAGCTTACGGTCATCTTGTTGACAAGCTTGAGTTCATCGAAAACGGAGTTCTCTTGCACCTTCTATGATGTTTTGATGCTACTCGTCGTCTTGTTTCCAACAAGCTTGAGTTTGCTCAATTCAGAGCTCATATGCAGAAGTTATGGCAGTTCTGATTTTCTTGAGTGTGTTTTTTGTCAGGGTCCCAGCGGTAGTACCGTCGAACCCAGTGGTAGTACCGCTGAGGAGTCACAAGCGGCAGTACCGCTCCGCAGCGGTAGTACCGGCGGTGACTCCGCAGCAGTACTACCGTTGGCTTACCAGGTCCCTACCGCGTCGATTCGAGGGGTCTTTTTCTGTGTCGGATTGTGCGGTACCTCGCTGCAACAGTAGTGCGGCAGTACCGCCCTTCCTCCGCGGTAGTACCACCCGATTCCCTCTTTCCCTTTACCCTTCATTCTGTGCGACAGTACCGCCGAAGGGTGCGGTAGTACCGCCTAACCCAGCGGTAGTACCGCTGTCTCCTATGGTACTACCGCCCCAAGGTGTTGGAAATATGCCCTACAGGCAATAATAAAAGGATTATTATTATATTTCCTTGTTCATGATAATTGTCTTTTATTCATGCTATAATTATGTTATCCGGAAATCGCAATACATGTGTGAATACATAGACACCAACATGTCCCTAGTAAGCCTCTAGTTGACTAGCTCGTTGATCAACAGATAGTCATGGTTTCCTGACTATGGACATTGGATGTCATTGATAACGAGATCACATCATTAGAAGAATGATGTGATGGACAAGACCCAATCCTAAACATAGCACAAGATCGTATAGTTCGTTTGCTAGAGTTTTTCCAATGTCAAGTATTTTTTCCTTAGACCATGAGATCGTGTAACTCCCGGATACCGTAGGAGTGCTTTGGGTGTACCAAACGTCACAACATAACTGGGTGACTATAAAGGTATACTACGGGTATCTCCGAAAGTGTCTGTTGGGTTGACACGGATCAAGACTGGGATTTGTCACTCTGTATGACGGAGAGGTATCTCTGGGCCCACTCGGTAATGCATCATCATAATGAGCTCAAAGTGACCAAGTGTCTGGTCACGGGATCATGCATTACAGTATGAGTAAAGTGACTTGCCGGTAATGAGATTGAACGAGGTATTGGGATACCGACGATCGAATCTCGGGCAAGTAACGTACCGATTGACAAAGGGAATTGTATACGGGGTTGCTTGAATCCTCGACATCGTGGTTCATCCGATGAGATCATCGAGGAGCATGTGGGAGCCAACATGGGTATCCAGATCCCGCTGTTCGTTATTGACCGGAGAGCCATCTCGGTCATGCATACATGTCTCCCGAACCCGTAGGGTCTACACACTTAAGGTTCGGTGACGCTAGGGTTGTAGAGATATAATATGCAGTAACCCGAAAGTTGTTCGGAGTCCCGGATGAGATCCCGGACGTCACGAGGAGTTCCGGAATGGTCCGGAGGTGAAGAATTATATATAGGAAGTGCAGTTTCAGCCATTGGGAGAGTTTCGAGGGTCACCGGTATTGTACCGGGACCACCGGAAGGGTCCCGGGGGTCCACCGGGTGGGGCCACCCATCCCGGAGGGCCCCATGGGACAAAGTGGGGAGGGGAACCAGCCCATAGTGGGCTGGTGCGCCCCCCTTGGCCCACCCCATGCGCCTAGGGTTGGGAACCCTAGGGTGGGGGGGTGCCCCACCTGGCTTGGGGGGCACTCCACCCCTTGGCCGCCGCCCCCCCTAGGAGATCCCATCTTCTAGGGACGGCGCCCCCCCTAGGGGAGCCTATATAAAGGGGGGGAGGGAGGGGCAGCCGCACCCTTGAGTCTTGGCGCCTCCCTCTCCCATGCTACACCTGTCCCTCTCGTAGTAGAACGGCGAAGCCCTGCTGCGGTGACCCCTGCATCCACCACCACGCCGTCGTGCTGCTGGATCTTCATCAACCTCTCCCCCCCCCTTGCTGGATCAAGAAGGAGGAGACGTCACGCTGACCGTACGTGTGTTGAACACGGAGGTGCCGTCCGTTCGGCGCTAGGATCTCCGGTGATTTGGATCACGTCGAGTACGACTTCCTCATCCCCGTTCTTTGAACGCTTCCACGCGTGATCTACAAAGGTATGTAGATGCAATCCGATCACTCGTTGCTAGATGAACTCATAGATGGATCTTGGTGAAACCGTAGGAAAATTTTTGTTTTCTGCAACGTTCCCCAACAGTGGCATCATGAGCTAGGTCTATGCGTAGTTCTCTTTGCACGAGTAGAACACGATTTGTTGTGGGCGTAGATGTTGTCAACTTTCTTGCCGCTACTAGTCTTATTTTGCTTTAGCAGTATTGTGGGATGAAGCGGCCCGGACCAACCTTACACGTACGCTTACGTGAGACCGGTTCCACCGACTGACATGCACTAGTTGCATAAGGTGGCTGGCGGGTGTCTGTCTCTCCCACTTTAATTGGAGCGGATTCGATGAAAAGGGTCCTTATGAAAGGTAAATAGAAGCTCACAAATCACGTTGTGGCTTTCACGTAGGTAAGAAAACGTTCTTGCTAGAACCCTATTGCAGCCACGTAAAACTTGGAACAACAATTAGAGGACGTCTAACTTGTTTTTGCAGCAAGTGTTTTGTGATGTGATATGGCCAAAGTTGTGATGAATGATGAATGATATATATGTGATGTATGAGATGTTCATGCTATTGTAATAGGAATCACGACTTGCATGTCGATGAGTATGACAACCGGCAGGAGCCATAGGAGTTGTCTTTATTTTTTGAATGACCTGCGTGTCATTGAGAAACGCCATGTAAATTACTTTACTTTATTGCTAAACGTGTTAGCCATAGTAGTAGAAGTAATAGTTGGTGAGAAACTTCATGGAGACACGATGATGGAGATCATGATGATGGAGATCATGGTGTCATGCCGGTGACAAGATGATCATGGAGCCCCAAGATGGAGATCAAAGGAGCTATGTGATATTGGCCATATCATGTCACTATTATTATTTGATTGCATGTGATGTTTATCATGTTTTTACATCTTGTTTACTTAGAATGACGGTAGTAAATAAGATGATCCCTCATAATAATTTCAAGAAAGTGTTCCCCTAATTGTGCACCGTTGCGACAGTTCGTTGTTTCGAAGCACCACATGATGATCGGGTGTGATAGATTCCAACGTTCACATACAACGGGTGTAAGACAGATTTACACATGCAAACACTTAGGTTGACTTGACGAGCCTAGCATGTACAGACATGGCCTCGGAACACAGAAGACTGAAAGGTCGAGCATGAGTCGTATAGAAGATACGATCAACATGAACATGTTCACGGATGTTGACTAGTCCGTCTCACGTGATGATCGGACACGACCTAGTTAACTCGGATCATGTTATACTTAGATGACTGGAGGGATGTCTATCTGAGTGGGAGTTCATTGAATAATTTGATTTAGATGAACTTAATTATCATGAACTTAGTCTAAAATCTTTACAACATGTATTGTAGATCAAATGGCCAACGTTGTCCTCAACTTCAACGCGTTCCTAGAGAAAACCAAGCTAAAAGACGATGGCAGCAACTATACGGACTGGGTCCGGAACCTGACGATCATCCTCATAGCTGCCAAGAAAGATTATATCCTACAAGCACCGCTAGGTGAAGCACCTATTCTCCCTGCAGAACAAGACGTTATGAACGCTTGGCAGACACGTACCGATGATTACTCCCTCGTTCAGTGCGGCATGCTTTACAGCTTAGAACCGGGGCTCCAAAAGCGTTTTGAGAGACACGGAGCATATGAGATGTTCGAAGAGCTGAAAATGGTTTTTCAAGCTCATGCCCGGGTCGAGAGATATGAAGTCTCCGACAAGTTCTTCAGCTGTAAGATGGGGGAAAATAGTTCTGTCAGTGAGCACATACTCACTATGTCAGGGTTACATAACCGCTTGACTCAGCTGGGAGTTAATCTCCCGGATGACGCGGTCATTGACAGAATCCGTCAGTCGCTTCCACCGAGCTACAAGAGCTTTGTGATGAACTTCAATATGCAGGGGATGGAAAAGACCATTCCTGAAGTATTTGCAATGCTGAAATCAGCAGAGGTAGAAGTCAAAAAGGAACATCAAGTGTTGATGGTGAATAAAATCACTAAGTTCAAGAAAGGCAAGGGTAAGAAAAACTTCAAGAAGGACGGCAAGGGAGTTGCCGCGCCCGGCAAGCAAGCTGCCGGGGAGAAGCCAAAGAATGGACCCAAGCCCGAGACTGAGTGCTTTTATTGCAAGGAAAGTGGTCACTGGAAGCGGAACTGCCCCAAATACTTAGCGGACAAGAAGGCCGGCAAAACGAAAGGTATATGTGAATACATGTAACTGATGTGTACCTTACCAGTACTCGTAGTAGCTCCTGGGTATTTGATACCGGTGCAGTTGCTCACATTTGTAACTCAAAGCAGGACCTGCGGAATAAGCGGAGACTGGCGAAGGACGAGGTGACGATGCGCGTCGGCAATGGTTCCAAGGTCGATGTGATCGCCGTCGGCACGCTACCTCTACATTTACCTACGGGATTAGTTTTGAACCTCAATAATTGTTATTTAGTGCCAAGTTTGAGCATGAACATTGTATTAGGATCTCGTTTAATACGAGATGGCTACTCATTTAAATCCGAGAATAATGGTTGTTCTATTTATATGAGAGATATGTTTTATGGTCATGCTCCAATGGTGATGGTTTATTCTTAATGAATCTCGAGCGTAATGCTACACATATTCATAGTGTGAGTACCAAAAGATGTAAGGTTGATAATGATAGTCCCACATACTTTTGGCACTGCCGCCTTGGTCACATAGGTGTCAAACGCATGAAGAAGCTCCATGCAGATGGACTTTTAGAGTCTCTTGATTACGAATCATTTGACACATGCGAACCATGCCTCATGGGTAAAATGACCAAGACTCCGTTCTCAGGAACAATGGAGCGAGCAACCAACTTATTGGAAATCATACATACTGATGTGTGTGGTCCAATGAGTGTTGAGGCTCGCGGTGGTTATCATTATGTTCTCACCCTCACTGATGACTTGAGTAGATATGGGTATGTCTACTTAATGAAACACAAGTCTGAGACCTTTGAAAGGTTCAAGGAATTTCAGAGTAAGGTTGAGAATCAACGTGACAGGAAAATCAAGTTCCTGCGATCAGATCATGGAGGAGAATACTTGAGTCACGAGTTTGGCACACACTTAAGAAAATGTGGAATAGTTTCACATCTCACGCCGCCTGGAACACCGCAGCGTAATGGTGTGTCCGAACATCGTAATCGCACTCTATTAGATATGGTGCGATCTATGATGTCTCTTACCGATTTACCATTATCTTTTTGGGGCTATGCTTTAGAGACTGCCGCATTCACTTTAAATAGGGCTCCGTCAAAATCCGTTGAGACGACACCGTATGAATTATGGTTTGGGAAGAAACCTAAGCTGTCGTTTCTAAAAGTTTGGGGATGCGATGCTTATGTCAAGAAACTTCAACCTGAAAAGCTCGAACCAAGTCGGAAAAATGCGTATTCATAGGATACCCTAAAGAAACTATTGGGTATACCTTCTACCTCAGATCCGAAGGCAAGATCTTTGTTGCCAAGAATGGATCCTTTCTAGAGAAGGAGTTTCTCTCGAAAGAAGTAAGTGGGAGGAAAGTAGAACTTGATGAAGTATTACCTCTTGAACCGGAAAGTGGCGCAACTTAGTAAAATGTTCCTGTGGTGCCTGCACCAATTAGAGAGGAAGTTAATGATGATGATCAAGATACTTCTGATCAAGCTCCTACTGAAATTTGAAGGTCCACAAGGACACGTTCCGCACCAGAATGGTACGGCAACCCTATCTTGGAAATCATGTTGTTAGACAATGGTGAACCTTCAAACTATGAAGAAGCGATGGCGGGCCCGGATTCCGACAAATGGCTGGAAGCCATGAAATCCGAGATAGGATCCATGTATGAAAACGAAGTATGGACTTTGACTGACTTGCCCGTTGAGCGGCGAGCCATAGAAAATAAATGGATCTTTAAGAAGAAGACAGACGTGGATGGTAATGTGACCATCTATAAAGCTCGGCTTGTTGCTAAGGGTTATCGACAAGTTCAAGGGGTTGACTACGATGAGACTTTCTCACCGGTAGCGAAGCTGAAGTCCGTCCGAATCATGTTAGCAATTGCCGCATTCTATGATTATGAGATATGGCAAATGGACGTCAAAACGGCATTCCTTAATGGTTTCCTTAAGGAAGAATTGTATATGATGCAGCCGGAAGGTTTTGTCGATCCTAAGAATGCTGACAAGGTGTGCAAGCTCCAATGCTCGACTTATGGGCTGGTGCAAGCATCTCGGAGTTGGAACATTCACTTTGATGAGATGATCAAAGCGTTTGGGTTTATGCAGACTTATGGAGAAGCCTGCGTTTACAAGAAAGTGAGTGGGAGCTCCGTAGCATTTCTCATATTATATGTAGATGACATACTTTTGATGGGAAATGATATAGAGCTTTTGGACAGCATTAAGGCCTACTTGAATAAGAGTTTTTCAATGAAGGACCTTGGAGAAGCTGCTTATATATTAGGCATCAAAATCTATAGAGATAGATCAAGACACCTCATAGGTCTTTCACAAAGCACATACCTTGATAAGATATTGAAGAAGTTCAATATGGATCAGTCTAAGAAGGGGTTCTTGCCTGTGTTGCAAGGTGTGAAATTGAGCTCAGCTCAATGTCCCACCACGGTAGAAGATATAGAAGAGATGAGTGTCATCCCCTATGCCTCAGCCATAGGTTCTATTATGTATGCCATGCTGTGTACCAGACCTGATGTAAACCTTGCCGTAAGTTTGGTAGGTAGGTACCAAAGTAATCCCGGCAAGGAACACTGGACAGCGGTCAAGAATATCCTAAAGTACCTGAAAAGGACTAAGGAAATGTTTCTTGTTTATGGAGGTGACGAAGAGCTCGTCGTAAAGGGTTACGTCGACGCTAGTTTCGACATAGATCTGGATGACTCTAAGTCACAAACCGGATACGTGTATATTTTGAATGGTGGGACAGTAAGCTGGTGCAGTTGCAAGCAGAGCGTCATGGCGGGATCTACATGTGAAGCGGAGTACATGGCAGCCTCGGAGGTAGCGCATGAAGCAATTTGGGTGAAGGAGTTCATCACCGACCTAGGAGTCATACCCTATGCGTCGGGGCCGATCAAACTCTTCTGTGACAACACTGGAGCTATTGCACTTGCCAAGGAGCCCAGGTTTCACAAGAAGACAAGGTACATCAAGCGTCGCTTCAACTCCATTCGTGAAAATGTTCAAGATGGAGACATAGATATTTGTAAAGTACATACGGACCTAAATGTAGCAGATCCGTTGACTAAACCTCTCCCTAGAGCAAAACATGATCAACACCAGAATTCCATGGGTGTTCGATTCATCACAATGAAACTAGATTATTGACTCTAGTGCAAGTGGGAGACTATTGGAAATATGCCCTAGAGGCAATAATAAAAGGATTATTATTATATTTCCTTGTTCATGATAATTGTCTTTTATTCATGCTATAATTGTGTTATCCGGAAATCGTAATACATGTGTGAATACATAGACACCAACATGTCCCTAGTAAGCCTCTAGTTGACTAGCTCGTTGATCAACAGATAGTCATGGTTTCCTGACTATGGACATTGGATGTCATTGATAACAAGATCACATCATTAGGAGAATGATGTGATGGACAAGACCCAATCCTAAACATAGCACAAGATCGTATAGTTCGTTTGCTAGAGTTTTTCCAATGTCAAGTATCTTTTCCTTAGACCATGAGATCGTGTAACTCCCGGATACCGTAGGAGTGCTTTGGGTGTACCAAACGTCACAACGTAACTGGGTGACTATAAAGGTATACTACGGGTATCTCCGAAAGTGTCTGTTGGGTTGACACGGATCAAGACTGGGATTTGTCACTCCGTAAGACGGAGAGGTATCTCTGGGCCCACTCGGTAATGCATCATCATAATGAGCTCAAAGTGACCAAGTGTCTGGTCACGGGATCATGCATTACGGTATGAGTAAAGTGACTTGCCGGTAACGAGATTGAACGAGGTATTGGGATACCGACGATCAAATCTCGGGCAAGTAACATACTGATTGACAAAGGGAATTGTATACGGGGTTGCTTGAATCCTCGACATCGTGGTTCATCCGATGGGATCATCGAGGAGCATGTGGGAGCCAACATGGGTATCTAGATCGGGCTGTTGGTTATTGACCAGAGAGCCATCTCGGTCATGTCTACATGTCTCCCGAACCCGTAGGGTCTACACACTTAAGGTTCGGTGACGCTAGGGTTGTAGAGATATAATATGCAGTAACCCGAAAGTTGTTCGGAGTCCCGGATGAGATCCCAGATGTCACGAGGAGTTCCGGAATGGTCCGGAGGTGAAGAATTATATATAGGAAGTGCAGTTTCGGCCATCGGGACAGTTTCCGGGGTCACCAGTATTGTACCGGGACCACCGGAAGGGTCCCGGGGGTCCACCGGGTGGGGCCACCCATCCCGGAGGGCCCCATGGGCCAAAGTGGGGAGGGGAACCAGCCCATAGTGGGCTGGTGCGCCCCCCTTGGCCCACCCCATGCGCCTAGGGTTGGGAACCCTAGGGTGGGGGGGCGCCCCACCTGGCTTGGGGGGCGCCCCACCTGGCTTGGGGGGCACTCCACCCCTTGGCCGCCCCCCCCCCCCTAGGAGATCCCATCTCCTAGGTCCGGCGCCCCCCCTAGGGGAGCCTATATAAAGGGGGGAGGGAGGGGCAGCCGCACCCTTGAGTCTTGGCGCCTCCCTCTCCCCTGCTACACCTCTCCCTCTCGTAGTAGAACGGCGAAGCCCTGCTGCAGTGACCCCTGCATCCACCACCACGCCGTCGTGCTGCTGGATCTTCATCAACCTCTCCTCCCCCCTTGCTGGATCAAGAAAGAGGAGACGTCACGCTGACCGTACGTGTGTTGAACACGGAGGTGCCGTCCGTTCGGCGCTAGGATCTCCGGTGATTTGGATCACGTCGAGTACGACTTCCTCATCCCCGTTCTTTGAACGCTTCCGCGCGTGATCTACGAAGGTATGTAGATGCAATCCGATCACTCGTTGCTAGATGAACTCATAGATGGATGTTGGTGAAACCGTAGGAAAAATTTTGTTTTCTGCAACGTTCCCCAACACAAGGTTCATGTTTTGTTGCTCCTTTTCCCTGTTTCTTCCGCCTGAGCGGTAGTACCGCTCATGGAGCGGTAGTACCGCTCGTGTGCGGGCTGAGCACATAACGGTTGGATTTCCCCCCTCATATAAAAGGGGGTCTTCTTCACCATTGAACCTTATCCTTTGAGCCCGTGTTCTTCCCCCATTGTTGACCTTCTTCTAGCTTGCTAACTCTCAATCCCTACATGGATTCTTGCTAGTTTTTGAGGGAGAAGAGAGAGGAGATCTAGATCCACATTTCCACCAATCACTTTCTCCTCTATGTGAGGGGAGCCCCTTGGATCTAGATCTTGGAGTTCTTGGTGTTCTCTTTCTTGTTCTTCCTCTCATTTTCCTCCCTAGCATTAGTTGCTTCAGTGGGATTTGAGAGAGAAGGACTTGGGCACTCTGTGTGCCCTTGCCATTGCATTTGGTGCATCGGTTTGAGTTCTCCACGTGATACGTGGAAGTTACAAGTTGAGAAGCTTATTACTCTTGGGTGCTTGGTACCCTTGAGCTTGTTCCTCTTGGATGCTTGGGCGCCCTAGATGGTTGTTGGTGTTTGGAGCTCAATCATTGTGGTGAAAAGCTCCGGGCAAGCGTCGGGGTCTCCAATTAGGTTGTGGAGATCGCCTCGAGCAATTTGACGGGTACCGGTGACCGCCCCCAAGGGTTGCCAAAGTGTACGGGTTTGGTGACCGCCCCCAAGGGTTGCCATTTGTACAGGTTCGGTGACTGCCCTCAAGGGTCCCTTAGTGGAATCACGGCATCTTGCATTGTGCGAGAGCGTGAGGAGATTACGATGGCCCTAGTGGCTTCTTGGGGAGCATTGTGCCTCCACACCGCTCCAAACGGAGATTAGAATCCGCAAGGGTGTGAACTTCGGGATACATCGTCGTCTCCTCGTGCCTCGGTTATCTCTTACACGAGCCCTTTACTTATGCACTTTACTTTGTGATAGCCTTATTGTTTCTTGTCATATATCTTGCTATCACATAGTTGCTTATCTTTCTTAGCATAAGTTGTTGGTGCACATAGGTGAGCCTAGTTGTATTAGGTTTTGTGCTTGGCAAATTAACCGCTAGGTTTATTCCGCATTTGTTCAAGCCTAAACCATAATTATTTTAAAACGCCTATTCACCCCCCCTCTAGGCGACATCCACGATCTTTCAGGTAGGACATCATCATAATGTGCACATTGTGATCAAGGAGTTGATCACGGGATGATGTGTTACGGAACGAGTAAAGAGACTTGCCGGTAACGAGATTGAACAAGGTATTGGGGTACCGACAATCGAATCTCGGGCAAGTATCATACCGATGGACAAAGGGAATTGTATACGGGATTGATTGAATCCTTGACATCGTGGTTCATCCGATGAGATCATCGTGGAGCATGTGGGAGCCAACATGGGTATCCAGATCCCACTGTTGGTTATTGACCGGAGAGTTGTCTCGGCCATGTCTGCATGACTCCCGAGCCCTAGGGTCTACACACTTAAGGTTCGATGACGCTAGGGTTATAGGGAATAGATGTACGTGGTTACCGAATGTTGTTCAGAGTCTCGAATGAGATCCCAGATGTCACGAGGAGTTCCGGAATGGTTCGGAGGTAAAGATTTATATATGGGAAGTCATCATACGGTCACCGGAACAATTCGGGGGTTACCGGTATTGTACCGAGACCACCGGAGGGGTTCCGGGGGTCCACCGGGAGGGTCCACCTGCCCCGGAGGCCCCTATGGGCTGTATGTGGAGAGGGACCAGCCCCTTAGTGGGCTGGGCGCCTCCCCCCTAGGGCCCATGCGCCTAGGGTTTGGGGGAACCCTAAAGGGGGGCGCCCCCCTTGCCTTGGGGGGCAAGGCAACCCCCCTTGGCCGCCGCCCCCTCCTCAGATTGGATCTGAGGGGGCCGGCCCCCCTCTCCCTTGCCCCTATATATATGTGGGGATTAGGAGGGCAGCCGCACCCAAGTTTTGGCGCAGCCCTCCCCCTCTCCCAAGTCCCCCTCTTCTCCTACGGTGCTTGGCGAAGCCCTGCAGGATTACCACGCTCCTGCTTTACCACCATGCCGTCGTGCTGCTGCTGGATGGAGTCTTCCCCAACCTCTCCTTCCCCCCTTGCTGGATCAAGGCGTAGGAGACATCACCGGGCTGTACGTGTGTTGAACGTGGAGGTGTCATCCGTTCGGCACTAGGATCATCGGTGATTTGGATCACGACGAGTACGACTCCATCAACCCCGTTCACTTGAACGCTTCCGCTTAGCGATCTACAAGGGTATGTAGATGCACTCCCCTTCCCCTCGTTGCTAGATTACTCCATAGATTGATCTTGGAGATGCGTAGAAAATTTTAAATTTTTGCTACGTTCCCCAACAGTTTAAACATTTTTTTATCAGCTCACACTTTGGATAGTGTGTGCAAGGAGCAAGGACGTAGTACCAACCCAATTAATCCACGACCGTTGATATGTTTGTGTGCGTGCGTGGTGCTACCTCAAATGCCGACCTAATTGCAGTGACACGTTCGGTTTGGTGAAAATGGGCACCCTCATGTCGTGAAATAAGATCATTTCTTTCTACGCGCAAAAAATGGCACCATGTGAATAATCTCGTGCCAAAGAACGCGTGCGGTTCACCTGAGCTCGCAGGGACCAGGTTGAACAATGGTGGTGCCGGTGGGGAGGTGGGGGTTGGGGCTGCAAGGGTAGCACGCCATTGCCGCCTGGGGTGGAGACAGAGGGGGGGGGGCGAGCAGGCGCTCGCCCCCCCCCCCCAACGATTTCTAGCAGGCCGTAGTATAGGTACTGTACTGTAGATGTGCTAATTGGCCGGAGATAATCACATCATTAGCCCATATAAGATTTTTCTAGGGAAATTAGCCCATATAAGTACTAATATAATAACTATCATATACCGAAGCCCAATAGCCCATGTCATTGTCATGTGGTTGTGGCCTTTTGTTGTTTGCCCCATGCGATCGATTCTTTGATTGTGTCCTCGCACTAGGGTCTCGGGCGTTGTTTGCAGCCACCGGCTGCCCGGCCGCCGCTGCCGCTCCCGCTCAGGTAAGGCGCTCACCACGCCGCCACCCCTACTCTATCGGGTCCGTTGATCTGTCGTCTTTGTCCACTGTTTGTCCAGTATTTGAGGACTAAGGCAAGAGGAGGAGGCTTCATTAGATCAAAGTTTTATCGGGAGAAACGAAGATCAGATAGAGGAAGGTACTAGCACATACTTGTAGCTATCAGTTATTATGAAGGACAGTGATATTTGGCAACAGTGTGCCCGATAGGAAATTTACCTTACCTGTCGATCACCCATCAGCTAACCA
>NC_057809.1:561669950-561670892 GCF_018294505.1 Triticum aestivum | reverse complement strand
GCTTGATAACTCCTGCGTAAATAACCTCTTCGAGTGCAGATGCTGTGAGGCCACAATATGGAGGCAGTAGGAACTGCGATGGGCGGCTTACCCTAACTTTCCGAATGTACGATTTAGGAGTCACACTGGCTGAATGATTACCATAGGGAGGTTGAATAACTGGTCTAGCAAATTCAGGGCTGGTGGGGTGGTCTAGAAGAAAAGTGAAGGGAGTTATCAGAGTTGGGAATGACGGAAAGAAATATTATGGGGAAACAAAAAGCAAAGAAGTTATCAGAGTTTAGAACAGTAAATTATCAACATGAAGATAATGATGTTATCAAGGTTGGCAGTAGGAAAAAGTTTGTTAAATAAAATCTTCCTATCAGTACCTTTTACAGAACCGTAATTTGCTTTTTCTCTAACAGTGGCACGTTCGACTTCTTCAACCCACATAATTACATCTTCGTCTTCAACATCCGCATCATAAACTTGAAATCGACGCTCTTCAAAAATTTTGAACAGGTCAGTTTGTGATCTGACAAAAGAAATGTCAAATATGTGGAAAAACAACTAAAGAAAAAAGTGATAGATAGTACAGAATGATGATATAATTACTGTAGAGAGAAAAAGGGAAGAAAATGAGGGGGGTCAGGATAGTTAAAGGGACAGCATAAATGTATTAGAATGGTTTGTCTGTGTGTGCAGGGAAAGGAGGGGGAGGGGTGTATTTACAACATCAATAAAGGAAACAAAATGGTTGGAGTTATCAACATGGTGATAGCAGAAGTTATCAGGGTATGATCACAAATGTTACCATTTAATTAACTAGTTAGCAAATAATTATCAGTCAGATGTTAGTAAAAGTTACCAGGAAAAATGAACAATAATAATCACGTATAATACATCCACACACCAGACAACATAAAAAATAAAAGAGCGCAAATGTGAAACGAAAACACA
>NC_057809.1:561668642-561669940 GCF_018294505.1 Triticum aestivum | reverse complement strand
GAAAGAAATATTATGGGGAAACAAAAAGCAAAGAAGTTATCAGAGTTTAGAACAGTAAATTATCAACATGAAGATAATGATGTTATCAAGGTTGGCAGTAGGAAAAAGTTTGTTAAATAAAATCTTCCTATCAGTACCTTTTACAGAACCGTAATTTGCTTTTTCTCTAACAGTGGCACGTTCGACTTCTTCAACCCACATAATTACATCTTCGTCTTCAACATCCGCATCATAAACTTGAAATCGACGCTCTTCAAAAAGTTGCGATCAGGTCAGTTTGTGAACTGACAAAAGGAATGTCAAATATGTGGAAAAACAGCTAAAGAAAAAAGTGATAGATAATACAGAATGATCATATAATTACTGTAGAGAGAAAAAGGGAAGAAAATGAGGGGGGTCAGGATAGTTAAAGGGACAGCATAAATGTATTAGAATGGTTTGTCTGTGTGTGCAGGGAAAGGAGGGGGAGGGGTGTATTTACATCATCAATAAAGGAAACAAAATGGTTGGAGTTATCAGCATGGTGATAGCAGAAGTTATCAGGGTATGATCACAAATGTTACCATTTAATTAACTAGTTAGCAAATAATTATCAGTCAGATGTTAGTAAAAGTTACCAGGAAAAATGAACAATAATAATCACGTATAATACATCCACACACCAGACAACATAAAAAATAAAAGAGCGCAAATGTGAAACGAAAACACATAATTCATTACATAGACAGACGCAAAAGCATAAGTCATTACATGTGAGAGGGGGGGGGGAGGTTGTCCATACATAGGATAAAAGAGCATAAATATACACACAAGGATCAAACTAAAAGCATAAAAAAGGTCTTCGAAAAGCAGACATCCATCCCATCACTCTTTTGTGATAAAAGCGAAGACACGTATATGCCTTCACTTACCAAGGTCAGCAGGCTCAGAGCCTGAAACCGGATTGGAGTCAGTAGGATTATCTTCTGCATTCTTTAAATCTCGTGGTGCTGCCGCTATATGATCAATTGGGGATGCTGCTGCTCGGTCTTGGGGAGCATTGTTAACCGTTGGGACCACTGCTGGTGCTTGAGTTGTCGAAACAACCGCTGGGGGCGGTGTTGGTACTGCTGCTGGGACTGCGGCCGTCGTAATAATATCTGGTCCGGGAGGTGTGGGGCCAAAATCTAGGCCAAGAGAGCAAGATGGTGGGGTGAAATCCCAGTAGGCCCTATCAGCAACAACATCTTCTACATCTGCATTAATGCTGAATTCTTGGGCGGCGACTTGGTCATCTCCAGGTTGAGCTTCAACAAACA
>NC_057809.1:561663757-561668632 GCF_018294505.1 Triticum aestivum | reverse complement strand
CTGTAGAGAGAAAAAGGGAAGAAAATGAGGGGGGTCAGGATAGTTAAAGGGACAGCATAAATGTATTAGAATGGTTTGTCTGTGTGTGCAGGGAAAGGAGGGGGAGGGGTGTATTTACAGCATCAATAAAGGAAACAAAATGGTTGGAGTTATCAGCATGGTGATAGCAGAAGTTATCAGGGTATGATCACAAATGTTACCATTTAATTAACTAGTTAGCAAATAATTATCAGTCAGATGTTAGTAAAAGTTACCAGGAAAAATGAACAATAATAATCACGTATAATACATCCACACACCAGACAACATAAAAAATAAAAGAGCGCAAATGTGAAACGAAAACACATAATTCATTACATAGACACACGCAAAAGCATAAGTCATTACATGTGAGAGGGGGGGGGGGAGGTTGTCCATACATAGGATAAAAGAGCATAAATATACACACAAGGATCAAACTAAAAGCATAAAAAAGGTCTTCGAAAAGCAGACATCCATCCCATCACTCTTTTGTGATAAAAGCGAAGACACGTATATGCCTTCACTTACCAAGGTCAGCAGGCTCAGAGCCTGAAACCGGATTGGAGTCAGTAGGATTATCTTCTGCATTCTTTAAATCTCATGGTGCTGCCGCTATATGATCAATTGGGGATGCTGCTGCTCGGTCTTGGGGAGCATTGTTAACCGTTGGGACCACAGCTGGTGCTTGAGTTGTCGAAACAACCGCTGGGGGCGGTGTTGGTACTGCTGCTGGGACTGCGGCAGTCGTAATAATATCTGGTCCGGGAGGTGTGGGGCCAAAATCTAGGCCAAGAGAGCAAGATGGTGGGGTGAAATCCCAGTAGGCCCTATCAGCAACAACATCTTCTACATCTGCATTAATGCTGAATTCTTGGGCGGCGACTTGGTCATCTCCAGGTTGAGCTTCAACAAACACTGCATCTTCAGTTTCAACTAGTTCTGCCACATTGGATTGGGAAGATTGAACTTGATCTTGAACAAAACATGGTATTTTGAAAGGAGCTTGGTCATCTTCAGCTACAGCAGTGGTCATTGGAGGAGCAATTCCTTGAACTTGATCAGCAGAAGTTTCAGCTACGGCAGCGCTCGTTGAAGGAGCAATTCCTTGAGGTTGATCGGTAGAAGTTTCAGCTACAACAACGCTCATTGGAGGAGCAATTCCTTTAGGTTGATCAGCAGAAGTTTCAGCTTCAGTGCCAATAACAACATTGGCAATTTCTTCTACCACTTGAGTAATAGTGGCTGCTGCCGCGAGCTCATCCACAGCTCCAAAACTAGCATCTGGTGAATTCCTCACAGGGGCATTATCTTGCACAACAGCTATTGGAGAACTGACCACGGGGGAGTCTTTAAAATCATCTTTCGCGTTCTTGGGAGAAAAACAAGGAGAAGACCTAGTTGCAACTGCAATTGTAGAAGACTTCTTAACCTTCCTCACAGTAATCTTGGTCTTCTTGCTGCACACAAAGAAAATTAAACATGGACATCAACAGCTTATAAAAACAGTAGTTACCAGCTTATATTAACATTAGTTATTAGATTATATTTGCATACAACAGCTAAAAATAACATTAGTTACCAGCTTATATTGACAGAAGTTAACAGCTAAAAAATAACTTTAGCTACCAGCTTGTATTCAAATTATTTGACAGCTTAGGGCCAACTTGGTTATCCACATAATGCAAAAAAATCAACATCGTCACGAATCATTAATGAAGATGGTAAATATGAAGATAACAAAGTTACCAACAAATTTATCATGCTAAAAAATAGTAAATATTGTAAGAGCTTTGACTATAAAAACTACCAGTCATTCCCGTAGAGATTATGATGCCATGCATAAAAGAGTTAAATTACCGGTATATATTCACCTAATTTACAAATGAAAAATAAACAAATAGAGAAAATCATTTAGATATCATATAGTGAGGAAAAATAACATTCATAATCACCTGTGTGACATGTCAGACGAGTCAACATCTGCCGAAGAACGCGCAGGATTACTAGGTATCTCCTCAGATGTGACACCCACACTACTAGACAGCGTTTGCTGAAGGTCGGCAACACTAATAGATGGAGCATTCGAACACCTGACAAGTTATTATTTGAAAAGGATATAGTGCACGTGAGAAAAATGTTACCGTAGACAAATAACACATGCTTACCAGCATATAATTACTAAAATTATCATGCAAACAAAGTTAAACTGCATATTGTTCAAATAAAAAACTGAAGTTATTATCGTGAAAATAGCTACTGAAAGTTATCAGCCTTACCATGATATAATTACTATCATTTCTAGAAAAAAAACACAAGCTTGTTAAGGAATAGAAACTATCCAGACATATTTACTTCTAATTATCAGAAGCTAGGTGCTAAGAAAAGTTATAACACAAAAGAGTAACAACAAGTAAGTATGTACACAAAGAAAAATAACCATGGACATTACCAGCTTATAAAAACATTAGTTACCAGCTTATATTAACATTAGTTATCAGATTATATTGACAGAAGTTACCAGCTATAAAATGCAATATAACAAATGAAAATAAAAAGAAATCAACTAGCAGATGATAAGAAACTCACTTACAAGGATGTTGCTTCTTCCGCGTGGGATTGGCAATTACTGAGTTAGTGCCCTTATAAGGGCCTACAATGCCAAGCTCATTGATGACTATTGCCTTGATAGAACGATGTGTATCATCCAACGACGGCTGGTCAGAAACAGTTGTACCAGTGGCCATGGGCGAAGAAGGTAGGCGTAATTTCTTGCGACACCTGGAATATTGCTTTTCCAAGTTACGGACAAGAGAAGAACCGCACCTCCTCATAGAAGCATCAATAGCAGCCTCGTTTTGAGTATCCGTCATATCTGGCTGGTTATGCAATCCATCACTAGATACATTCCCAGAACGTGCAGTAAGCATAATCTGAGACTCGAGAGGCTGATCGGTTCCTGCAGTAGCAGTTCCATCAATTCCGGCTAACCTTACCGACACATTGGCAGTTGCAAATATGGTTGCACCCACATCTGCATTCGCTGCGCCACTACCTGAAGCATCATGGGCATTCGGTCCAGCACTGCCCCACTACCTGAAGCCTCATAGGCGTTCGGTCCACCTGAAGAACCATGGTAATGAATTTGAAAATCTAGATCTTCGTCAGAGTGACCATCACCGCCACCATCACTATCCTCATGATTAGAATCTGAACCTTCGACAGTTTGCTTGCCGGTATCTTTTACTTCACGCGAGCGGGATGTAGGACGGGTGCTTGCAGTCTTCCCGGTAGTCTTCCCGGCAGCAAAAGATAAACCCTTTAGTTGGCTCTCTAACACACGGGACATCCATGAGCTGTCTTCATCATCCAAGGACATGAACTCATTAACAAGACCACCCAGGAGGCCAACCATGCCAGACGAAAAGCGACCCACAATAGCAGAAGCTTTAGCAAGTTTCTGATAGAAAATCACGAATGAAAAATTAAATAATCAGGTTGTGAGAGAGATTAATTACCATGCAAAAACAACTAAAAATACCACACAAATATAAGTTCAAAATGAAGTTATTCCAAAGTGAGAATATAAAAAAATAAAAGTTACCATCCTAAAAACAGTACAAGTTACCAGGTCTTTATAACAATATTTACCAGGAAAAGGAAAACAAAAATACCCAAACGCACAAAAAAGATTAAAAATACCTGTTCAGAACAGTTTTGCGGTGCATGAACACGCATGAATTTATCTAGACCTTGTAAGCCACCAAACAAGCAATAGTCTTGACCATATTGGGGCTTAAGCTGAAAAAATATGATAAAAACAAATTAAGATCTCGATAAAAAAGATGGCAATACATAGAAGGTAAGAAAAATGACGAATGGGAAATTACCGGTAATTTCCCATAAGAAAGCTTGTCCCTCTGGACATCCATCCGGAGAACTTTCGATGCCAACTCATTCATCCACACATTAATTGCAAAAGGACCATTAGGCAAGATGATACCAAGGCCAGTTAAGTCAATAGCATCTATATACAGAAGCTGGAAAAACAGAAAAGGTCATTACAATCTAGATGTTGGTGGAATAAGACGTACAATCCAAAATATCATGGGAACAAAAAAAGAATAGGGGGACTAACATTGTAGAATAGGAGGCAGCCTGTCGTAGGCTTTCCTTTTGAAAGGGCTTTGTGAAGCTGATCCGCAATAAATTTGCACCAGTTGAGGTTTTTTACATTGCCAATATTTTGCCGCGAAAAAAAGAAAGCACATAAAACATAGTGGAATGTATGCACACAAGTTAGCAGGGGACATAAGTAGATACTTATAACACTGTTAAAGCATGGAATCACCAAGTACATAAGCACACAATTACCACATTATTGAGAAGTAAGTCAAAATTACCATATTGCAAGGCATAAATAAATTATCAGGTGCATTACTAGATAATTACCACACTTTTAGAAAAAGTTATCAGGCGCATTACTACATAATTACCACACCATCAGAAAAAAGTTATCAGGTGCATCACTATGTAATTACTACACCTTCATAAAAAGTTATCCGGTGCATTACTATATAATTACTACACCTTCATATAAAGTTATGATGTGCATTACTACATAAATACCACACTTCAGATCATAGAAAAATCAAAGGGACAGATATTACCACACTCCAAAAAACAGGGAAAGTTATCAAAGTGCATATGTGTATAATCATCAGACTAAGAAGCAAAAAATTACCAGGTAGAAAAACCAGAAAAGAAAAGAGATAAAAAGCGTGAACTAGAAAGATAGCCAGATGTGCTTACCAACACAGGATACCATCTGGTGCTGATCTTGTTGGAAGTCGTCGG
>NC_057809.1:561656033-561660818 GCF_018294505.1 Triticum aestivum | reverse complement strand
GGGGGGGTGTGCGGGGGTATGAGAAGGCAAAGAGGCCAGGGGAGAGGTTTGTTGGGATTTATTGTACGGACTAGCCTCCCAACGCGAGAGGAGTAGTAACAGGAGGCGCAGGCTGATGCCGCCTACAACCACCAGCTCCTCCAGAAGAATCTGCAGACGGAGGAGCAACTCGCTGACGGCAAGGCGGTCACGCCGGACGGGGACATGGCTAAGCAGGAGGCGCTGCTCGAGTCGTACCGCACCACCCACGACATCCGCCTTGCCCGCTAGCGGTACCACCAGCGGGTGGCGGAGGTGGCAGCCGCCGGCAAGGAGTGCGACGGCAAGGTAGAGGAGGCGGTCTTCGACCTGGTTCATTAGCAAAAGTCTCGTCGTGTGCTGAGCATTGGGTTAGCATTGGGTTATCTCAAATACTCTGGACCAAACACTTTCACGGCTGCCTTTGTAAATTGTTTGACGAAGAAGATTGAAGTACTCTCTCTCTCCCATTGCCAAGTTGTCATCAATGGAATCCATCGGAATACCTTATGTCATCATGCAACAATGCGGCAGTGACCTATTTCTCAATGTTATGTCCAAGAGCTCTGGCACAGTTCCTTCTTTGAGCGAAGGATTGATCATGTTGTTTCACAACATTGCAAATGTGAGGAAACAAGCTCGTGGACATCCTAAACCAGCGTCGAAAGTGCCTCTCTAGATAGGGAGGTATTGTGGCAAAGTAGTTGTGCCACAATTGGTCACCCGCCTCTTACCGTTCTCTTCATAGAAACTCACGACCAAAAACCGAACCTCCGTGCTTCAGCTTCTTGTTCTTGTGCATCATCAAAATCATAGCAATATCTCCCTCCCCGGTGAAATCAAATTTCCCCATCTAACAAGGAATCATTGTAATAGTTGGAGTCATATGAACTCAAGTACGGATGAAACTATCTATCAAGCTATAGTTCTACAAGGACAGTCCGTTCTACAAATGCATAGAAAAAACACAAACAATTTTTTTACGTTTGTAGATATTCCATCAAACAACTAGTGTGCGAGGAGGAGCAATCCGGCCGACGAGTCGTCGATGGCTTGCGGCTTCCTGGAGGGGGTGGGCAATGACCACTGGAAGTGCTCCTCAACATGGGGAAGGCATCTATGCATCCAGAAGTCAGAGACGCCGCGCCGTTGCCGCTCAAATGTCACCGGACCTCCGCTCGGCCGCGACAGTGGGGCTACCGGCTATGGTGCTCCGTCGGATGCTAGGTCACCAAGTAGGGGCATAGACGAATGGCCATGGCCACTACGACGACGAATCGACACGGGCGGAGGCCAAATCGGGGCGGGCAGCGAGGCCGTGGGCGGCTAGAGGAGGAGTACTACAGTTGGGAAGTACTTCGGGGCATGCGGTGGAGCGGCAGTGGTGGCCTACGGTGGCGGATTAGCGACTGCGGCGGCGGTGGGCGTGCGGGTCAAACATGTTCCGGCTGGAGGCGGGTGAAAAACGGCTGAGCACAGACGATTTGTGGCAGCCTTGCGCTTTTGCGGTTGCCGCATATTTGCCGAACGCAGAGCCACTTTTTGGGCTGCCCTTTTTTTTGCAAAAAAAATTGGTATTGGGCGGAGGACTTTTTTTTGCCCCTTCATGCCCTAAAAACGCCTTGTACCCAATAATAAGATAGCGTTGAAGATGCTCTTACCTTTTTAATAATGGAATATATTAATATCGTGAAAATACCAATTACATCAAGCCTCTGCAACAACGTAATGTCGTAAAGACATTAAGGATGCACACAACCAAAGCACACAAAAAACAAGAATAAAAAAACCCCGCTATACTGATCAATTCCTTATAGGTAGAACCACCACCTAGACAACACCTGAAGTACAAATTCATCAAACGCGATGCCTCCAAGAAGAAAACAATGCACAAGCACCGTCATCGCCCGATCATATATCTTAGGTTTTCATCTTGGAGAAGATCCATGCTTCCAAAACAATGCCTTCAATAAGGTCACTGCTAGACTCAATCAATTAAGGCCAGACCTTGGGTTTTCGCCCTGAAAGTTAAGACTCTGTACTCTGCTTGTGTTGCCGCCCCCACTTGCCGATGCCACTGCTACGAATCACGAATCACCAAGCAGAGTCCTCATCGCCACGAAGACTCGATCTGCCATTACAAGGCCTTAGACCTCAGCCACCATGCCGTTCTTTGTCACTGTCTTCATCATAAAAATCGAAATACAGATGCTCTTACATGGTTGACTGGCTCTTAATCGAGTGTTTTAAGGAAAGACTCTGAATCCAATAGCATGGTTGCGTGCCAATTCGAATCACTCGGTTGCTAAACAGGAGTGCGAAGAGCAACATAAGTACAATATGTGTTACGAAACGATGACCAAATATTACATTACCAATGCTGCGCGGATTACATGTGTGACAGTGTGACACGAACCACATAACTTCCCAACACAGTGACGATCCATTACAACAGTAGTAGTAGTAGTAGTAGAACCAGATGTAATCTACTATCCTCGACAACACCAATGCACAAACAAGTAGGGAGAGAAAAGAAGCCCACACACTGTACAGTACACAGACATAGCGGACCGTTATTACATACGTGCTTCATGACGCGGGAGCACCGTGCACCTTGTAAGCTCTTCTAAGCTTCCGCGGGAGCACCGCAAAAGCAGAGGAGCTTCGCGATGCGCTTCATGACGCCGCCGCGCCTCGCCGGCGGCTTGCTCTGCTTCGCCTTCCCTTCTTCAGCGCCGCCACCGTACCCCTTCTCCATGGAGACAGAGAGCCAACAAATATTACTAGACAGAAGAATGATCTGTTGAGGAGGAGGAGGAGGATCAGAGCCAAAAACACTTCACGGCACCAACACTCGGCAGGGGAGACGTATAAATACACCCATGTCTCTTGGAAGAACTGCACGGCCAGCCATTTTCACGCCATTTTCGGGGTTAAAATCAGGCAAATGCATGGTAAGTACGTACGTGTGACTGGGCGCTGGGTTTCTTGTCTGCTCCTCCAGCTCTGTAACTTCACGCTGATGTCCCCAGTTGCACCGCCGTTGCATTCTCTAAATCCTTTCGGCCTTTTTCTCCAAAAACGTACGGGCGTGTCCCCTGCGGAAGAAAATGTCCGTCCATTTTCGGTCACCGTCTGCCGATCATTTCGCGTACAATCACTTGACTGCAACTAGTGAGCTAGTGCCGCCGGCGACCAGGTAGGTGTATGGAATGTTCCAGCCCTTTGGGTCGATCCAAGTCACGCCGAAAGTGAACAAGTAGACAGAAGGACGTCATTTTCCGGCGTGGCTTCAAAAGAGAAAACAACCTGAAAAATGGCTTGATCAGTTGCAAGGCAATTCATTCACATGGTTTGGTTAAGCGCTTTTGCTAATCTTCAGTTGCATGAAAATTTGGTTCCTGCTTGACTCCGCGTAGATGAGATTCCATGATCGAGTGGCTTGTTCCCGTTGAATATGGCAAATGTATGTATTCTGTATGTAGTTTTTTTGACATTATATATTACCACTATATAGTGTACAAAATATTGTCCATCGGATGAAGCTGATCCAACGGTTGTGAGATGGCAAATCTAAGTAGTGTTGGCCGTTGGATATTCTCTTTATTACACTGGATTCTGCTACGAGAAGATTCCAGACACCATGCATAATATGCACAAACCTCAAAGCAAACAGAGTTGTCATTCCTGTTAATTATTTATTTACTATGCACATTGTGCACACAAAATAATAACTTATTTTTTTGAAAAACTTCCGATCTATTCATCTTCAATCATGGCAGTACAACAAACACTAGAAATAATAAAAATTACATCCAGGTCCATAGACCACCTAACGACGACCACAAACACCGAAGCGAGCTGAAGGCGCGCCACTGTCATCGCTCCTCCCTCGCCGGAGTCGGGCACAACTTGTTGTAGTAGACAGTCGGGAAGTCGTCATGCTAAGGCCACATAGGACCAGCGCACCAGAACAGCAACCACCGCCGATGAAGGATAACGTAGATCGAAAGAATCCAATCCGAAGACACACGAATATACACGAAAAACAACCAGATCCGAGCAAATCCACCGAGGATAGATCCGTCGGAGACACACCTCCACACGCCCACCAACGATGCTAGACGCATCACCTGAGCGGGGGCTAGGTGGGGAGACCTTTATTCCATCTTCAGAGAGTCGCCGCCGTCTCGTCTTCTCGAGCAAGACACAAACCCTGACAAATATGAAAGGAACAACTAACAACGGAGCCCCCTCGCCGGCCCTTGTCAGAATCCACCTCGCCTCCATGGCCCTAGGGCCACCGGAGATGAGGCAGACCTGTGACGGAGCCGGCAAGAGGCACAAACCCTAGCTTGTTTGATGGAGTAGGATGCGGCTAAGTTAATAACTTCTTACTTGTTCTAGAATTCCATACTATAACTTGACAAGTTTGTTTCCTTCCAAAAGAATGGTCTTTTCTTACGTTATGATTTGTTCAAGGCTAAGGCAACATCTTTCTAAAATCCATTTATATTTCCAAATAGAGTACTTAGCTATTTGTACACTTAACTTGAGTTTTGTGTAGTATATATCACATAGTTATATAATATTCTATAACTATGATTCAATTCTCATTGAGACGAACGACATATCGAATCTACCACTTATACTTAACGAAATTGTGACTCTAAATATACACCTTAGCCTATTATAGTATTGTATATCAGTACTCGGTCGTATTTTGGTTATCTAAACTAACCTGCACAACATGTGTAGTTTACTATT
>NC_057809.1:561654565-561656023 GCF_018294505.1 Triticum aestivum | reverse complement strand
TCAAACGCGATGCCTCCAAGAAGAAAACAATGCACAAGCACCGTCATCGCCCGATCATATATCTTAGGTTTTCATCTTGGAGAAGATCCATGCTTCCAAAACAATGCCTTCAATAAGGTCACTGCTAGACTCAATCAATTAAGGCCAGACCTTGGGTTTTCGCCCTGAAAGTTAAGACTCTGTACTCTGCTTGTGTTGCCGCCCCCACTTGCCGATGCCACTGCTACGAATCACGAATCACCAAGCAGAGTCCTCATCGCCACGAAGACTCGATCTGCCATTACAAGGCCTTAGACCTCAGCCACCATGCCGTTCTTTGTCACTGTCTTCATCATAAAAATCGAAATACAGATGCTCTTACATGGTTGACTGGCTCTTAATCGAGTGTTTTAAGGAAAGACTCTGAATCCAATAGCATGGTTGCGTGCCAATTCGAATCACTCGGTTGCTAAACAGGAGTGCGAAGAGCAACATAAGTACAATATGTGTTACGAAACGATGGCCAAATATTACATTACCAATGCTGCGCGGATTACATGTGTGACAGTGTGACACGAACCACATAACTTCCCAACACAGTGACGATCCATTACAACAGTAGTAGTAGTAGTAGTAGAACCAGATGTAATCTACTGTCCTCGACAACACCAATGCACAAACAAGTAGGGAGAGAAAAGAAGCCCACACACTGTACAGTACACAGACATAGCGGACCGTTATTACATACGTGCTTCATGACGCGGGAGCACCGTGCACCTTGTAAGCTCTTCTAAGCCTCCGCGGGAGCACCGCAAAAGCAGAGGAGCTTCGCGATGCGCTTCATGACGCCGCCGCGCCTCGCCGGCGGCTTGCTCTGCTTCGCCTTCCCTTCTTCAGCGCCGCCACCGTACCCCTTCTCCATGGAGACAGAGAGCCAACAAATATTACTAGACAGAAGAATGATCTGTTGAGGAGGAGGAGGAGGATCAGAGCCAAAAACACTTCACGGCACCAACACTCGGCAGGGGAGACGTATAAATACACCCATGTCTCTTGGAAGAACTGCACGGCCAGCCATTTTCACGCCATTTTCGGGGTTAAAATCAGGCAAATGCATGGTAAGTACGTACGTGTGACTGGGCGCTGGGTTTCTTGTCTGCTCCTCCAGCTCTGTAACTTCACGCTGATGTCCCCAGTTGCACCGCCGTTGCATTCTCTAAATCCTTTCGGCCTTTTTCTCCAAAAACGTACGGGCGTGTCCCCTGCGGAAGAAAATGTCCGTCCATTTTCGGTCACCGTCTGCCGATCATTTCGCGTACAATCACTTGACTGCAACTAGTGAGCTAGTGCCGCCGGCGACCAGGTAGGTGTATGGAATGTTCCAGCCCTTTGGGTCGATCCAAGTCACGCCGAAAGTGAACAAGTAGACAGAAGGACGTCATTTTCCGGCGTGGCTTCAAAAGAGAAAACAACCTGAAA
>NC_057809.1:561637100-561648573 GCF_018294505.1 Triticum aestivum | reverse complement strand
GCATTTTGACTTTAAAAAAGCAGTCTGAGCCGAGGAGATGATGTTGTTAATCACCTTGGAGAGCCAGATGGCAAGATTTTTGCAATGAGTTTGGCTATGGACTACACTCGTCGCACCCTCCTTCTTTGGCAGCATAGTCACCAGGGCCGTGTTGAGCTCACTAAAACCCTGCCCCACAAGGCTGTAGAACTGCTGAAAAGCCGCCATAATACCCTATTTTATCAACCCCCAACATGACCTGAAAAATGATACGTCTCCAACGTATCTATAATTTTTGATTGCTCCATGCTATATTATCTACTGTTTTGGACTATATTGGGCTTTATTTTCCACTTTTATATTATTTTTGGGACTAACCTATTAACCGGAGGCCCATCCCAGAATTGCTGTTTTGCCTATTTCAGTGTTTCGGATAAACAAAATATCAAACGGAGTCCAAACGGAATAAAATCTTCGGAAACGTGATTTTCTCATCGAATGTGATCCAGGAGACTTGGACCCTACTGCAAGGGATCAAAGAGGTGGTCACGAGGGTGGGGGGCGCCCCCCCCTAGGGCGCGCCCCCTGCCTCGTGGGCCCCTCGGTGCTCCACCAACGTACTCCTTCCTCCTATATATACACACGTACCCCCAAACGATCAGAACAGGAGCCAAAAACTTAATTCCACCGCCGCAACTTTCTGTATCCATGAGATCCCATCTTGGGGCCTGTTCCAGAGCTCCGCCGGAAGAGGGCCGTCATCACGGAGGGCTTCTACATCATCCTAGCCCCTCCGATGAAGTGTGAGTAGTTTACCTCAGACCTTTGGGTCCATAGTTAGTAGCTAGATGGCTTCTTCTCTCTCTTTGAATCTCAATACAAAGTTCTCCCCCTCTCTTGTGGAGATCTATTCTATGTAATCTTCTTTTTGCAGTGTGTTTGTTGAGACCGATGAATTGTGGGTTTATGATCAAGTCTATCTATGAATAATATTTGAATCTTCTCTGAATTCTTTTATTCATGATTGGTTATCTTTGCAAGTCTCTTCGAATTATCCGTTTGGTTTGGCCAACTAGATTGGTAGTTCTTGCCATGGGAGAAGTGCTTAGCTTTGGGTTCGATCTTGCGGTGTCCTTATCCAGTAACAGAAGGGGCAGCAAGGCACGTATTGTATTGTTGCCATCGAGGATAACAAAGATGGGGTTTATCTCATATTGCATGAATTTATCTCTCTACATCATGTCATCTTGCTTAAGGTGTTACTCTATTTTTAACTTAATACTCTAGATGCATGCTAGATAGCGGTCGATGAGTGGAGTAATAGTAGTAGATGCAGAATTGTTTCGATCTACTTGTCAGGGACGTGATGCCTATATACATGATCATGCCTAGATATTCTCATAATTATGCACAATTCTATCAATTGCTCAACAGTAATTTGTTCACCCACCGTAGAATACTTATGCTCTTGAGAGAAGCCACTAGTGAAACCTATGGCCCCCGGTGAAAGTGCAACTATTCCTAGGTGGTTTTGGTAATTCATAACAACATATAGCTCATTGAGCTAATGCTATTCCAAGATGACTATTTCAGGAAAGCTCAATGATTGGCATGGCATGGATGTGAAAGTGGAACCCTCAAAATGCTAAGGACAAAGGATTGGCTCAAGCTCAAAAGCTCAAGACTCTTCATTTTATATTTTAGTGATCCAAGATCACATTGAGTCTTTAGTAAAAGCCAATAGTATCAAGGAGGGATGAGGTGTTGCTTAATGAGCCTCTTGCTTCATGTGCTTAGTGATATGCTCCAAAATCCTCAGCTACTTTCCCATATCCACATATGACCTAAACCCTAAGCCAAACTCGGTCCTACCGATTCTTTCTATCCGGCGCCACCGAGTTTCACTTGTCATAAGCCACTGCCAAACCCTAGCAATTCGGTTCTACCGATAGGGATCTCGGTCTCACCGAGATGGGATTGCAAACTCTCTGTTTCCCTTTCATAACTTTTCGGTCTCACCGAAAGAGCGAATCGGTCCCACCGAGATTGCAATGTAAACTCTTTGTTTCCCTTTTGTAACTTTTTGGTCTCACCGAAAGAGCAAATCGGTCCCACCGAGTTTGCCTGACCAACTCTCTGGTTAGCTTATTACCAAACTCGGTCTCACCGAGTTTGTGTAATCGGTCTCACCGAGATTACGTTATGCCCAAACCCTAACCATATCGGTCCTACCGAGTTGCATGTCAGTCCCACCGAAAATCTCTAACGGTCACTAGGTTTACCTTTTCGGTCCGACCGAGTTTGTTGATTCGGTCCCACCGAGATTGGAAAACTGTGTGTAACAGTTGGATTTTGTGTGGAGGCTATATATACCCCTCCACCTCCTCTTCATTCGTGGAGAGAGCCATCAGAACACATACAACAATTCCAACTCATATGTTCTAAGAGAGAACCACCTACTCATGTGTTGAGACCAAGATATTCCATTCCTACCATATGAATCTTGATCTCTAGCCTTCCCCAAGTTGCTTTCCACTCAAATCTTCTTTCCACAAAATCCAAATCCTATGAGAGAGAGTTGAGTGTTGGGGAGACTATCATTTGAAGCACAAGAGCAAGGAGTTCATCATCAACACACCATTTGTTACTTCTTGGAGAGTGGTGTCTCCTAGATTGGCTAGGTGTCACTTGGGAGCCTCCGACAAGATTGTGGAGTTGAACCAAGGAGTTTGTAAGGGCAAGGAGATCGCCTACTTCGTGAAGATCTACCGCTAGTGAGGCAAGTCCTTCGTGGGCGATGGCCATGGTGGGATAGACAAGGTTGCTTCTTCGTGGACCCTTCGTGGGTGGTTGCTTCTTCGTGGACCCTTCGTGGGTGGAGCCCTCCATGGACTCGTGCAACCGTTACCCTTCGTGGGTTGAAGTCTCCATCAACGTGGATATAGGATAGCACCACCTAACCGAACCACGGGAAAAACATCCGTGTCTCCAATTGCGTTTGAATTCTCCAAACCCTTCCCTTTACATTCTTGCAAGTTGCATGCTTTACTTTCTGCTGCCAATATACTCTTTGCATGCTTGCTTGAATTGTGTGATGATTGCTTGACTTGTCCTACAATAGCTAAAAACTGCCAAGAACTAAAATTAGGAAAAGGTTAAGTTTTTATTTTGTCAAGTAGTCTAATCACCCCCGCTCTAGACATACTTTCGATCCTACACCCGGGTCTATTCTCATCATATCAATCTCCATCACTTTTATATTGTTTTGCTATTTACTTTGCCTTTACTTTTTACTTTGCATCTTTATATCAAAAATACCAAAAATATTCTATCTATCAGATCTCACTCTCGTAAGTGAACGTGAAGGGCTTGACAACCCCTAATCGCGTTGGTTGCGAGTAGCTATCGCTTTGTGCAGGTACGAGGGACTTGAGAGTGGGCTCCTACTGGATTGATATCTTGGTTCTCAAAAACTAAGGGAAATACTTACGCTGCTCTGCTGCATCATCCCTTCCTCTTCGGGGAAAACCAACGCAAGCTCAAGACGTAGCAAAAAACATGCCATTGGAACCGTCCGGGCCAGGTGCTCTATCCGTTGGCGAATCCTTGATTGCAGCCCAAACTTCCTCCTCCATGAAGGGGTTGTCAAGCCCGACTGCAGGCACCTGGGGAAGATGCATCTGCTACCAGTCCAGGGTCCTGCCTTGCTGTGTCCGTGCACCCAGGATTGCAGCAAAATGATCGTCGATCACCGTAGCCTTATCCTCGTGAGCTAGCATGATCTGCCCTGGTGCTGGATTGAGTGAATGAAGTTTTTTCGCCGTCTAGACGTCAGCTTGGCATGGAAAAACTTCGTGTTGGCATCCCCGAGTCGCAGCCCTCAAACCCTAGCTGCTTGTCTTTTTCGTGCCTTCTCTATTGCTGCTAAGCCGAGCTGCCTAATTTTCAGCAGTGTTCTAAGGTGGTGTTCTACATCCGTCAGTAACCGGCTTTCCTGTGCGACGTCCAGCCAAAGGATCACCCCAGTTGCAATATGAAACTGAAGTTTAGTGATACGTCTCCAACATATCTATAATTTTTTATTGTTCCATGCTATTATATAATCTGTTTTGGATGTTGATGACCCACAAGTATAGGGGATCTATCGTAGTCCTTTTGATAAGTAAGAGTGTCGAACCCAACGAGGAGCAGAAGGAAATGATAAGCAGTTTTCAGCAAGGTATTCTCTGCAAGTACTGAAATAAGTGGTAACAGATAGTTTTGTGATAAGATAAATTGTAACGAGCAACAAGTAACAAAAGTAAATAAAGTGCAGCAAGGTGGCCCAATCCTTTTTGTAGCAAAGGACAAGCCGGAACAAACTCTGATAATAGGAAAAGCGCTCCCGAGGACACATGGGAATATCGTCAAGCTAGTTTTCATCATGTTCATATGATTCGCGTTCGATACTTCGATAATTTGATATGTGGGTGGACCGGTGCTTGGGTGCTGTTCTTAGTTGAGGTTGCCATGTGCTTTTATGGTTGGATGCATAAAATCTCAATGCGAAAGAACATCACTTTATATTGCCCCTTGTGATATGAACCTTTAGTATGCAGTCCGTCACTTTTATTACTTCCACATCACAAGATCGTATAAAGCTTATTTCTCCCACACCAATCAATCATACATGTTTAGAGCAATTTTTATTGCTTTGCACCGATGACAACTTACTTGAAGGATCTTACTCAATCCATAGGTAGATATGGTGGACTCTCATGGCAAAACTGGTTTAGGGATTTTGGAAGCACAAGTAGTATTTCTACTTAGTGCTGAGAATTTGGCTAGCATGAGGGGGAAAGGCAGGCTCAACAAGTTAGAGGATCCATGACAACATACTTTATCTCAGATATAATAAAGACATAACTCATTACGTTGTCTTCCTTGTCCAACATCAACTCTTTAGCATGTCATATTTTATTGAGTGCTCCCAATCATAAAAGATGTCAATGATAATATATCTATACGTGAAAACCTCTCTTTCCGTATTACTTCATATTAATTGCAACAATGACCAAAGCTATGTCTGCCAATTCCCAACAACTTTTAATCATCATACTCTTTCTATGTGAAGTCATTACTCTCAATAAGATCAATATTAACTCTTTGTTTCTTTTTATTATTTTTCTCTTTTCTTTTATTCACCCAAGATCATGGCAAAATAATCAAGCCCTTAACTCAACACTAATCTTTATTATATATACCTCACGGACTCGATTACAAAGAGATATCATAAAGCAAAACTCAAAGCTAGATCATGCCATAAACTTTATTCTACTAGATCAAGATACTACTAATAGGATCGAACTAAGAAAAACGGTAAAGATAGGAGTTGTGATGGTGATACGATACCGGGGAACCTCCCCCAAGCTTGGAAGTTGCCAAGGGGAGTGCCCATACCCATATGATTATATATCCTTCTTTGTTGGTGAAGAAGGTGGAGGTAACGGATAACCGCACATCGAGCGTAAGAGGTCCTCCAGCTTGCGAATAATGCCCTTGAGTGCGACAATATGCTCCTTCAACAAAATATTTTCTTGTGTGAGATACTTGTTTTGTATACGAGCTAACTCAATCATCTTGAAAGCTTCAATCTCAGTTGGGGTAAGAAGGTTATGATCAATTTGAAGGATGTCTTTTGCTGCTGGAGCTTGATCCTCCGTGGCCTTCTTGATCCTTTCATCCTTGTTGACCCTCGTGGGTTCTTCCCTCTTCAGATCTATCTTCATTAGCCAAGCATCGTTGTCACCATTGTTGGAGGAGGGAGATGACATGATGCCTAGCCTGGAAAACCCTAACAGAAAACAGCTCGAAACAAGACCAAAGGAGGTTTGCGTGATATGGGAGTCAAAACCTTCGGGAGGTTATATAATGAATTTTTACCGAGCAAAATATGTATCGTGCAAGAAAATGGAGTCTGAAGGGCACACGAGGTGCTCACGAGGTAGGGGTTGCTACTTATTTTTCTATTTTTCTAAATATTCCAAAACGGAGAAATATTGCCTTAAAAATTGTTTTGGAGTCGGTTTACTTACGTACCACATACCTATTCCTTTTCGGAGTCTGAAATGTTCCGGAAAGTGTCCCTTATGTATTCCTCCGGGGTTACGGTTTCAATAATATTGGTTTCAACATTTATGGGATTACCTGAGATATAATGTTTAATTCTTTGACCGTTTACCACCTTTGGATTTGTGCCTTCAAAGTTGTTGATCTTTATGGCGCCAGAACGATAGACCTCTTCGATAACATAGGGGCCTTCCCATTTAGAGAGAAGTTTGCCTGCAAAAAATCTTAAACAAGAGTTGTATAGCAATACATAATCACCTACATTAAACTCACGCTTTTGTATCCTTTTTTCATGCCATCTTTTAACTTTTCCTTTAAACAACTTGGCATTTTCATAAGATTGGGTTCTCCACTCATCAAGTGAGCTAATATCAAATAACCTCTTCTCACCGGCAAGTTTAAAATCATAGTTGAGCTCTTTAATAGCCCAATATGCCTTATGTTCTAGTTCGAGAGGTAAGTGACATGCTTTTCCATAAACCATTTTATACGGAGACATACCCGTAGGATTTTTGTATGCAGTTCTATAAGCCCATAATGCATCATCAAGTTTCTTAGACCAATTCTTTCTAGACCTATTAACAGTCTTTTGCAAAATTAATTTGAGCTCTCTATTGCTCAACTCTACTTGACCACTAGACTGAGGGTGATAAGGACATGCAATTCTATGATTAACATCATATTTAGCAAGCATTTTACGGAAAGCACCATGAATAAAGTGTGAACCACCATCAGTCATTAAATATCTAGGGACTCCAAACCTTGGAAAAATAACTTCCTTAAGCATTTTAATAGAAGTGTTGTGATCAACACTACTACTTGGAATAGCTTCTACCCACTTAGTAATGTAATCAACAGCAATTAGAATATGTGTGTATCCATTAGAGGCAGGAAAAGGTCCCATATAATCAAAGCCCCAAACATCAAACGGTTCAATAACAAGTGAATAATTCATAGGCATTTCTTGACGTCTACTAATATTACCAATTCTTTGACATTCATCACAAGACAAGACAAACTTACGGGCATCCTTGAAGAGAGTAGGCCAATAAAAACCAGATTGCAATACCTTATGTGCAGTTCTATCTCCGGTGTGGTGTCCTCCATAAGACTCGGAGTGACACTTGCGTAGGATCTGTTCCTGTTCATGCTCAGGTACACAACGTCTAATAACACCATCTACTCCTTCTTTATAAAGATGTGGGTCATCCCAAAAGTAATGTCTCAAGTCATAGAAAACCTTTTTCTTTTGCTGGTATGTGAAGCTAGGTGGTATAAACTTAGCAACAATATAATTAGCATAATCAACATACCATGGAGTACTACGAGAAGTACTTATAACATTTAATTGTTCATCAGGAAAGCTATCATTAATAGGTAGTGGGTCATCAAGAACATTCTCTAACCTAGACAAGTTGTCTGCAACGGGGTTCTCAGCTCCTTTTCTATCAACAATATGCAAATCAAATTCTTGTAGCAAGAGAACCCATCTAATAAGTCTAGGTTTAGCATCTTTCTTTTCCATGAGGTATTTAATAGCAGCATGATCAGTTTGAATAGTTACTTTAGAATCAATAATATCAGGTCTGAACTTATCACAAGCAAATACAACTGCTAAAAGCTCTTTTTAGTAGTAGCATAATTTCTTTGAGCATTGTCTAGAGTCTTACTAGCATAATGAATAACATTTAATTTCTTATCAACTCTTTGCCCTAGAACAGCACCTACAGCATAATCACTGGCATCACACATAATTTCAAAGGGTAAATTCAAATCAGGTGGCTGAACAATAGGTGCAGAGACTAATGCTTTCTTAAGTATTTCAAATGCTTCTACACAATCATCATCAAAGACAAATGGTATATCTTTTTGCAATAAATTAGTCAGAGGCCGAGAAATTTTTGAGAAGTCCTTAATGAACCTCCTGTAAAATCCAGCGTGACCAAGGAAACTTCTTATACCTTTGATGTCCTTGGGACATGGCATCTTTTCAATAGCATCAACCTTGGCTTTATCAACTTCAATACCTCTTTCAGAAACTTTGTGCCCCAAGACAATACCTTCATTAACCATAAAGTGGCACTTTTCCCAATTCAAGACAAGATTCGTTTCTTCACATCTCTGCAAAACTCGGTCAAGATTGCTCAAGCAATCATCAAAAGAGGAACCATAGACGAAAAAATCGTCCATGAAAATCTCACAAATCTTTTCACAAAAGTCAGAGAATATAGCCATCATGCATCTTTGAAAGGTAGCAGGTGCATTACATAAACCAAAAGGCATACATCTATAAGCAAAAGTACCAAAAGGGCATGTAAAAGTAGTCTTTGATTGATCTCTAGCCGACACAGGTATTTGAGAGAAACCAGAATAACCATCTAGAAAGCAATAGTGTGTATGTTTGCATAATCTTTCTAGCATTTGATCAATAAAAGGTAACGGGTAATGATCTTTCTTAGTAGCTTTATTTAATTTGCGGAAATCAATTACCATCCTATAACATATGATAATTCTGTGTGGAATCAATTCATCTTTATCATTAGGAACAACAGTAATACCTCCCTTCTTAGGGACACAATGGACAGGACTTACCCACTCACTATCAGCAACGTGATAGATTATACCTGCCTCCAGAAGCTTTAGTATTTCTTTTCTTACCACTTCTTTCATTTTAGGATTCAGACGTCATTGAGGATCACGAACTGGTTTGGCATCTGCTTCCAAATTTATTTTATGTTGACATAGAGTGGGACTAATGCCCTTAAGATCATCAAGAGTATATCCAATAGCAACACGATGCTTCTTCAGAGTTTTCAATAATCTTTCTTCTTCATGCTCTGAAAGGTTAGCACTAATAATAACAGGATATATCTTCTTTTCATCAAGGTAAGCATATTTAAGATTATCAGGAAAAGTTTTAATCTCAAACACGGGATCACTCTTGGGTGGAGGAGGATCCCCTAAAATTTCAACAGGAAAATTATGTTACAGAATAGGTTCCTGTTTAAAGAATACTTCATCTATTTCCCTTCTTTCATTCATGAACATATCATTCTCATGGTCTAGCAAATAGTGTTCTAAAGGATCACTAGGAGGTACGGCAATAGAAGCTAGACCAATAATTTCATCTTTACTAGGTAATTCTTCCTCATGATGTTGTTTACTAAATTTAGAGAAATTAAACTCATGAACCATATCATCCAAGCCAATAGTAACAACATTCTTTGTGCAATCTATGGTACAAAAGCTATCTTGTGGGGAACCAAGAACAAGAAAATCAGCAGGATATTTAGTTTTCCCACACAAGACTTCAACATCTCTAACAATTCCAATTGTTGAAATAGTATCTCTATTGGCAAGTTTAATTGTGACATCAATACCTTCTAACTCAGCAGGTGCAATTTCATTCTTAATTTCTTCGTATAAGTCAATAGGTATTACACTAGCACTAGCACCCATATCACATAAGCCATGATAACAATGATCTCCTATTTTAACAGAAATAACAGGCATGCCTACCACAGGTCTATGTTTATCTTTATCACAAGGTTTAGCAATTCTAGCAGTTTCACCTCCGAACTGAATAACATGCCCATCAATATTATCAGACAAGAGATCTTTAACAATAGCAATATTAGGTTCTACTTTAACTTGCTCAGGAGGTGTATAAGTTCTAATATTGCTTTTACGAACAACAGTTGAAGCTTTAGCATGATCCTTTATTCTAACAGGGAAAGGTGGTTTCTCAATATAAGAAGTAGGAACAATAGGATCATTATAAGTGACAGTCTTTTCTTCAACTTTAATAGGTGCAGCTACTTTTACTTCTATGGGAGGATGATATTTAAATCACTTCTCCTTAGGGAGATCAACATAAGAAGCAAAAGATTCACAGAAAGAAGCTACTATCTCAGAGTCAAGTCCATATTTAGTGCTAAACTTACGGAAAATATCGGTGTCCATAAAAGATTTAACACAATCAAACTTAGGTGTCATACCTGACTCCTTACCTTCGTCGAGGTCCCAATCTTCAGAGTTGCGTTTAATTCTATCCAATAAATACCATCTGAATTCAATAGTCTTCATCATAAAAGAGCCAACACAAGAAGTATCGAGCATGGTGCGATTGTTTTCAGAAAGTCCAGCATAAATTTTTTTAATGATCATTTCTCTTGAGAGCTCATGATTGGGGCATGAATATAACATTGATTTAAGCCTCCCCAAGCTTGAGCGATGCTTTCTCCTTCGTGAGGCCAGAAATTATATATATAATTGCGATCATGATGAACAAGATGCATAGGGTAATACTTTTGATGAAATTCCAACTTCAATCTTTTATAGTCCCATGATTTCATATCATCACATAGCCTATACCATATCAATGCGTCTACCTTCAAAGATAAAGGGAAGACCTTCTTCTTAGCAACATCATCGGGTATACCTGCAAGCTTAAATAGTCCACAAACTTCATCCACATATATTAAGTGCTCATCAGGATGCTTTGTTCCATCTCCTTTAAAAGGGTTAGCTAGCAGTTTTTCCATCATACCCGAAGGAAATTCAAAAGGAGTTTCATTTTCAATAGGTTCAGTAGGTTGAGGAGCAACTCTTTTCTCTACTGGACGGGGTGAAGATACCCCGAACAAGCCCCTCAGAGAATTACTTTCCATAGTAACAAGTGACAGTAAATTTTAGTACAGTATATAAATTTTTCCTTACCAAATTCCACCTACCAAAGGCGCTACACTCCCCGGCAACGGCGCCAGAAAAGAGTCTTGATGACCCACAAGTACAGGGGATCTATCGTAGTCCTTTCGATAAGTAAGAGTGTCGAACCCAACGAGGAGCAGAAGGAAATGATAAGCGTGTTTCAGCATGGTATTCTCTGCAAGTACTGAAATAAGTGGTAGCAGATAGTTTTGTGATAAGATAAATTGTAACGAGCAACAAGTAACAAAAGTAAATAAATTGCAGCAAGGTGGCCCAATCCTTTTTGTAGCAAAGGACAAGCCGGAACAAACTCTTATAATAGGAAAAGCGCTCCCGAGGACACATGGGAATATCGTCAAGCTAGTTTTCATCACGTTCATATGATTCGCGTTTGATACTTTGATAATTTGATATGTGGGTGGACCGGTGCTTGGGTGCTGTTCTTACTTGAACAAGCATCCCACTTATGATTAACCTCTATTGCAAGCATCCGCAACTACAACAAAAGTATTAAGGTAAACCTAACCATAGCATGAAACATGTGGATCCAAATCAGCCCCTTACGAAGCAACGCATAAACTAGGGTTTAAGCTTCTGTCACTCTAGCAACCCATCATCTACTTATTACCTCCCAATGCCTTCCTCTAGGCCCAAATAATGGTGAAGTGTTATGTAG
>NC_057809.1:561622655-561635591 GCF_018294505.1 Triticum aestivum | reverse complement strand
AATAGGTCTCTAATATTTGCTCCTTTTCCAGCCAAGAATTCCAGCTGCCGGCATTCTCCCTCCTTATGTAAGCCTTGTAAAATAAGAGAGAATAGCCATAAGTATTGTGACATAAAGTGAAATAACAGTCCATAATGCAATGAAACAATTCCTTATTTAACACTAACTTAAATTTTGTTTCCCTATTTAACACTAAAAAACTTTTTCTTCCCTATCTAACAACGAATCTAAATTTTATGCCTTTTATAACACTCTCATCCATTTTAAGCATAAATGACACCTAAAAAGACCTTTTTCCCCTCATGTGTTATGTGTGTGTGCGAGGCAGTAACACACACGCAACATCAGTGAGAGAGGGCAGTAGCACACACAGCAGCACATACACACACCCGCAAAAAAGCAGCACATACACAAGCAGCAACAGACACGCACACACACACACAACACCACACACACGTAGCACACTCACTCACAGGCAACACACACACAGAGACACCCATCAGCACACGTAGCAGCAGGGACGCATGCACACATAGGCACGCAACAACACGCGCACACACACATGCACGCACGCAGTAGCACACACAGTAGTAGCAAACACACACACGTACACACAAAGTAGCAAAAAAAACACACACACACAGTAGCACACACATGTGCGCACGCACACAGATGCAACAGCACACACATGCGCGCACAAACATACTATAAGAGGGCAAAAGGGTCTTTTCAGGTGTTATTTAGGCTCAAAATGGATAGAAGTGTTATAAAAGGCATAAAATTTAGACTCGTTTTTAGATAGGGAAGAAATTATTTGTCGATGTCAAATAGGGCATAAAATTTAGACACAATGTTAAATAAGGAATTCTCTCTAATGCAATAAATATCGATATAAAAGCATGATGCAAAATGGACGTATAAAATGTTAATGGGCTTTATTTTACACTTTTATATTATTTTTGGGACTAACCTATTAACCAAAGACCCAGTGCAAATTGCTGTTTTTTTGCCTATTTTAGTGTTTCGCAGAAAAGGAATATCGAACGGAGTCCAAGCGGAATGAAACCTTCTGGAGCATGATTTTGGGAACAAAGGTGATCCAGAGGACTTGGAGTGGACGTCAAGCAACCAACGAGGTGTCCACGAGGTAGGGGGCCCGCCCTCCCCCCTCGTGGCTCAACCGACCTACTTCTTCCTCCTATATATGTTCACATACCCCGAAAACATCCAGGAACACCACGAAACCCTATTTCCACCGCCGCAACCTTCTGTACCCAAGAGATCCCATCTTGGGGGCTTTTCCGGAGCTCCGCCGGAGGGGGCATCGATCACGGAGGGCCTCTACATCAACTCCATGGCCCCTCCGATGATGTGTGAGTAGTTTACTTCAGACCTTCGGGTCCATAGCTAGTAGCTAGATGGCTTCTTCTCTCTCTTTGGATCTCAATACAAAGTTCTCCTCGATCTTCTTGGATATCTATTCGATGTAACTCTTTTTGCGGTGTGTTTGTCAAGATCCGATGAATGTGGGTTTATGATCAAGTCTATCTATGAATAATATTTGATTCTTCTCTGAAATCTTTTATGCGTGATTGGTTATCTTTGCAAGTCTCTTCGAATTATCAGTTTGGTTTGCCCTACTAGATTGATCGTTCTTGCAATGAGAGAAGTGCTTAGCTTTGGGTTCAATCTTCCGATGCTCGATCCCAGTGACAGAAAGGGAAACGACACGCATTGTATTACTGCCATCGAGGATAAAAAGATGGGGTTTATATCATATTGCTTGAGTTTATCCCTCTACATCATGTCATCTTACCTAAGGTGTCACTCTGTTCTTATGAACTTAATACTCTAGATGCATGCTGGATAGCGGCCGATGTGTGGAGTAATAGTAGTAGACACAGGCAGGAGTCGGTCTACTTGTCACGGACGAGATGCCTATATGCATGATCATGCCTAGATATTCTCATAATTATTCGCTTTTCTATCAATTGCTCGACAGTAATTTGTTCACCCACCGCAATACTTATGCTATCTTGATAGAAGCCACTAGTGAAACCTATGACCCCCGGGTCTATTTTCCATCATATAAGTTTCGAATCTATTTTACTTTGTAATCTTTACTTTCAATCTATATCATAAAAATACCGAAAATATTGATCTTATCATTATTATCTCTATCAGATCTCACTCTCGTAAGTGACCGTGAAGGGATTGACAACCCCTTTATCACGTTGGTTGTGAGGTTCTTATTTGTTTGTGTAGGTACAAGGGACTTGCGTGTGGCCTCCTACTGGATTGATACCTTGGTTCTCAAAAACTGAGGGAAATACTTACGCTACTTTACTGCATCACCCTTTCCTCTTCAAGGGAAAACCAACGCAGCGCTCAAGAGGTAGCAAGAAGAATTTCTGGCGCCGTTGCCAGGGAGTCTACGCACAAGTCAAGACATACCAAGTAACCATCATAAACTCTTATCCCTCGCATTACATTATTTGCCATTTGCCTCTCGTTTTCCTCTCCCCCAATTCACCCTTGCCATTTTATTCGCCTTTTTCCGTTTGCCTTTTTTTTCGCTTGCTTCTCGTTATGGCCGGCTCGCGCTGACCGTTGAAGATGAGTGGGGTGGCAGTGGCCTCGGCCACTAGGGCATCGAGCTCAGCACGCATGCTGTCGAACGCCGGGGGTGGGGAGAGGATGCAAGTGGCTGATGTCTACTACACAACCTTCTTCTTGTAGACGTTGTTGGGCCTCCAAGTGCAGAGGTTTGTAGGACAGTAGCAAATTTCCCTCAAGTGGATGACCTAAGATTTATCAATCCGTAGGAGGCGTAGGATGAAGATGGTCTCTCTCAAGCAACCCTGCAACCAAATAACAAAGAGTCTCTTGTGTACCCAACACACCCAATACAATGGTAAATTGTATAGGTGCACTAGTTCGGCGAAGAGATGGTGATACAAGTGGTATATGGATGGTATATAAAGGTTTTTGTTATCTGAAAATATAAAAACAGCAAGGTAACTAATGATAAAAGTGAGCGTAAACGGTATTGCAATGTGTGGAAACAAGGCCTAGGGTTCATACTTTCACTAATGCAAGTTCTCTCAACAATAATAACATAATTGGATCATATAACTATCCCTCAACATGCAACAAAGAGTCACTCCAAAGTCACTAATAGCGGAGAACAAACGAAGATATTATGGTAGGGTACGAAACCACCTCAAAGTTATCCTTTCTGATCGATCTATTCAAGAGTCCGTAGTAAAATAACATGAAGCTATTCTTTCCATTCAATCTATCATAGAGTTCGTACTAGAATAATACCTTAAGACACAAATCAATCAAAACCCTAATGTCACCTAGATACTCCAATGTCACCTCAAGTATCCGTGGGTATGATTATACGATATGCATCACACAATCTCAGATTCATCTGTTCAAACCAACACAGAGAACTTCAAAGAGTGCCCCAAAGTTTCTACCAGAGAGTCAAGACGAAAACGTGTGCCAACCCCTATGCATAGGTTCATGGGCGAAACCCGAAAGTTGATCACCAAAACATACATCAACTGGATCAATAGAATACCCCATTGTCACCACGGGTATCCCACGCAAGACATACATCAAGTGTTCTCAAATCCTTAAAGACTCAATTCGATAAGATAACTTCAAAGGGAAAACTCAATCCATTACAAGAGAGTAGAGGGGGAGAAACATCATCAGATCCAACTATAATAGCAAAGTTTGCGATACATCAAGATCGTACCACCTCAAGAACGCGCGAGAGAGAGATCAAACACATAGCTACTGGTACATACCCTCAGCCCCGAGGGAGAACTACTCCCTCCTCGTCATGGAGAGCACCGGGATGATGAAGATGGCCACCGGAGAGGTATTTCCCCCTCCGGCAGGGTGCCGGAACGGGTCTAGATTGGTTTTCGGTGGCTACGGAGGCTTCTGGCGGCGGAACTCCCGATCTATTCTGCTCCACGATGGTTTTAGGGTATATTGGTATATATAGGAGGAAGAAATATGTTAGGGGGGCCACGAGGGGCCCACGAGGGTGGAGGGCGCGCCCCCTGCCTCGTGCCTTCCTCGTTGCTTCCCTTACGTACACCCCAAATCTTCTGGATTGCTTCTGTTCCAAAAATAAGTTCCGTGAAGTTTCAGGTCAATTGGACTCCGTTTGATTTTCCTTTTCTGTGATACTCTAAAACAAGGAAAAAACAAAAACTGGCACTGGGCTCTAGGTTAATAGGTTAGTCCAAAAAATCATATAAAATAGCATATAAATGCATATAAAACATCCAAGGTTGATAATATAATAGCATGAAACAATCAAAAATTATAGATACGTTGGAGACGTATCAGCGGCCCCCGCGAAGAAGGCGGCGATCGGGTCGTCCTCGCCCAGGCGCGTCACCGTAGCAGGGAGCAGTGGTAGCGGGGCATGCAGCAGAGGCGCCGGAGCCGCGGGGGACTTGTCCGCGTGGCGGGTCGAAGCCTGACGACCATGCGAGCTCTCTGTCAGGCGCGGGGCGAACGGCGAGCAGCTGCGGCGCCTGCACGAGGAGCCCCTTTGCGACGCCTCCCGGCCCGAGCGCCCGAGGCCCGGGAGCGTGTCCCGCTAGGACCTGCGCCCACCACGGCCGTCCTCGTCATCAGCTCGCCTTGGACCGCCACGGGGCAGGCCTCGGCAGCCGGAGTCCACCACCGGGGCCAGCTGCTTGTCCTTCTTTGGGTCTCGCTGGCCATCTTCCACGTGCTTGCTCCAGGTGTCGGGGTACACGCTGGGCATGGGGCGGTCGTTGTCATCGTCCGAGTCGGAGGGGATGCCGCTCTACACCGAGGCAGGAGAGCGCAGCGGGTACGGCATCCAGTCTTCCACCAGATCAACGTGGATCAGCAAGTCATGGCGCGGGGCTGTGGGCGGCAGGGGCACAACGCGACCTGGCGGGGAGTGGCCGAGCATCTCTTCAACACGGCCGGCGCCCCGTTGCAGGACCTAGAACGTGTGCTTCGTCAGGATCAGGGCAGCATCCCACACTCACACCCAGTAGGCGAAGGTCTTTGTGGTCACGCTCATAGGTGCAGCTGTCCAGCCGGTCGACGCGGCAACCCAGCGCCTCCTCGACGCCCTCGAGCGACCAGAACTGTTGCGGCAGGTTCTCGATGACGATTCACACATGGTGGTAGAACTGCTGGATGGCCGCGTGGTCGTCTTCGTGCCAGCGCCTGATGAAGAACTTGACCCCATCAACGGTGATGGAGCCAAGCCTGAGAACGTCGTCGTGGTGCACCGGGAGGTTGAAGATGATGAAGTAGTCCTCCGGGTGGTGGCGCGTGATGCGCAGCTGGTGCGGCGGGATGCATAACTGGGACTCCAGGACCAGCCCAACCGCCATGGGGCTCGTACCACGCGCTCCAGCGTAGCCCGCCATGGTGAGCGTGATGGCGAGGCGACGAAGCATGGAGACCGCATGCTCGAGCGCAGGCGAGGAGATGACCACCTTGCAGCTGTCTCTCGAGCGGGTGAGGGCTCGGTGGGGCGCTCCATGGCGGGGGCGGGCGGGGCGGGCGGCATCTGGGCAGACGACAACGTGGGGAAGCGGATCCGCTCTCTCACCGGCACCCTGGCGGGGGCCGGACCGAGCCGGTTCTTTGTAGGGCCGCCAAAGGATGAAGTGCGAGGATTCTGCGGGCACTCTCTGCAGTAATGACCCGGACGTCTGCAGATGATGCAGCAGAGAGGATCACGACAATCTTTCCTACGGTGGAGCTCACTGAGGCATTTGAAACACTTGCCTTTGAAGCGACTTAAGAAGGCAGTGCGGCCGGGGTTCGCATTGAAGCCGGAACACCGGTCCGGATGGGGTGCCTGCCGCTACCTCCCATTGTCTAGCGGCTCCCCGCGCGGCCTCCGGTTTCCTCGGGACGAGACCTCCATCCAGCCTCTGACTACCTCCGCGGGAGAGGCATTAAGGCTCTGGTCAGGCACCACAATGACGGATTTAAGCCGCCGCCGGTCCATGGGGGGCACTGCATCCAAGCCAGCGAGAACTGGGGATGTGACCCGACCTGATCCCCCGCCGCGGGGCGACGCGCGTGGCGGAGAAGCCGGAGCCAGACGAGACAGGGCACGACCCGAGCATTCACCATGGAGCAGCAGGCGTGGCGGGGAAACCAGATCTGAGGGATATCGAGACCGTGGCGGATCTGGAGCAACAAACGAACCAAGGGGCGCAGGAGGGGAGCATGGGCACTACCGCTGTAGCTGGAACGGGAGGAGCGCGGTCGGCCCATACCGGAGGAAGAGCCACTGCCCGGAGTGGACAGGGGCTGGAGCTGGTGGCCGCCGTGGCCGAAGTGGCCAGGGGCGCAGGCGGAGCGAGGGCTAGGAGCGACGCACAATTGCCAACAAGTTAATTTTCAAACTATTCAGTGGGACTGAGATTGGTTGACTATCAACAAACTATTAACATGATGTAACCAATCCAACCGTTTGTATTCCTAAAAAGCAGACCATTTGTCTCCTTTTCAATTGTTTGGATTGTTTACCACATGTCTCATGTGGTAAACATTTGTATCCTGTTAAACTCCGACGGACTGAATATTCATTGGGACTTGGCACAATACAAAAAAGCCACAAATATCTTTCCATTCGACGATGTTGTAAAGGCGTAGGTACTGTCCGGCTAAAAGCATCTCCCCTAGCCAAGCAACATGTTTTATATTATATGGACCAAGTTGAAGTAATACATGAGATTTGCCAGAGAAAGAGTGAATTAATACACGACACAAACAGATGATGGGAGACTAACCTAGCTAAAGAATACACCTACCTGCTGACCTGCAAGGCTGCAAGCAAGACTGCTATCACCAAACCATGCCTAGCTACCTGACTGAGGGCCAGCTAAGCTAACAAGGTACTAGTATCACACAGATAAACACAATACGTCCATCAGTACCTAACGACGTGCAGCTCGATCGACAGACAGATCATCTCAACTAATCTTTGGTGCCGGAGGAGGAGAAGCAGCCGCAGAGGGAGGTCCCACATGCTCTTCTTCACCCCGTTGTGGTCAGCCATCCTTCTTCTTCAGCCCGTTGTGGTCAGCAAACGAAAAAAAGAAAATACAACATGTTATATATTTTTTCAAATAGAGAGATAACCTTAAATTATTGTGACAGTTATATGTTCCAAACATGAATTAAGGTAATAAAAATAAAGAGGCTCAATATGCCAGCCACACAAAGGACAACAGACAAGACACAAGGAATATGAAGCCAACAGACAAGACACAAGAAATGTATCACATATCTTATTAGTAGGTAGCCACCCATACCGGTTCAATGAATCCCAACTCCCAAGTGACCATCTCCCACAGGTTGCACTAATAAACCACATAAGTTGAACCCTTTTTCTGGAAAATAAAGGACCACATATCATTGCGAAAATAAGTTGCAATTTTTTTAAAACTTTCTAACTGTTAAACACACAATTATTGCGATAAATCAGTATAGTTCATAGTAGAACGAGATCTTTTACTGTACCCCGAAATGAATATGCACCATTTGTTTTCCTTAATCCAACGGTTTGCGCGATGTGGTACTCCAGCATCAGTCCCACGGAGTACTAACCCGGAAACAGGTGGAGTACCTCCGTTTGAGGGGCAAAAGGGTAATCCCCGTGAGTATATCAGTATTTTCTTATTCTTTTTTTCTCCTGGCTGGAAACAAAAGACCTAACCTAAACACATTGCCCTAACCCATTCATAGCCTTCCCGCTCGTCCCCTACTCCTCCATCTCCACTCGTCATCGGCGCGGCGTGCGCCTCGCCTCCTCCTCCGGCGGCAGCGTCTCCGGCAGCGGCCACGACAACCATAGTTGGCGAGGCACATGCCTCTTCCTCTACATCCGGTGCCGTCCCCCCCCCCTTGACTACATGGCTAAAGGCATGGCGCGGATCGGCGCCCAGGGCAGCCGGCGTTGGCGAGGCGCACTACTCCTGGCTCGTGCCCTACCCCTCCATCTCCGCTCGTCGAGCAGCTGCTGGCTCCGGGGCGTGTCCCGCATGCTGGTAGTAGAGCCGGCCTAAGAGGGAATTTGGGATCCGGCTTGCCTACTCCCTCCCCATGCTCCCATCCGTGCTCCCACTTCATCCTACGGTTGTCTTTTTTCCTCTTTTCTTTCTAATCTAATCATCTCCCCCTGATTTTAAGGGGGTGGGGCCGGACCTTATTTTCTTCCAATCAAATCAAGCCACGTACGCGGGAGCACGGATGGGCACACGCCGGGGGAGCAGGCAAGTCTCGTCCGGGGATTTGTACTGTACCCAAACGGGGGTTTTCTGTCAAGATGACGGCTGAATATGCCGTACGATCAGCGAGCCCTTCCCATTATATCTATGTTACTTGCTTTTGCTTTTCTCTATATTGGTTCAGGACATATATATGAAATTTCCCCCTCCGTTATAACCTTCTATGTAACCATACAAAGTATGGAGAAGAGAAAATTATGCAGTGAAGGAGTGCATGACCAACTGACAAGCTGTTCCTGGATCAAATCAGTTACTCCATAATAGATTATGATGTTGAGTTCACGGAAAGATACCATGTGAAACAATTTTCTCTAACAAGAACTTCTGGCAATATATCAAAATATGTTTTGTCCATCATTTTGTAGTTCTATTGGATATGTGTCCATCCTTTTCGAATTTATGTTCTTATTCCATCCTACATGGCCTAGCTTTAATTATACCAAAAGTTTGGGTAATTCTGATTATTGGAAACCAGAAAGAGGAGTCGCATTGTTCCTTGTACATGATAGATCTACATGTCTTAGCTTAATAAAGAAGAGTTGCATTGTTCCTTGTACATGATCGATCTACATGTCCTAGCTTGATTAAAAAAGAGTCGCGTTATTCCTAGTACAAAAAATGATGCTAGTCATTTTGTGGCAAATTTTGGAAGATCACAATGCCGAACTATTCTGTGCGCGCAGATGCAAGAAATTCAGGAAGTTGGGCAAAGTAGGGTTGTTCTGGAGGCTATCACTATTGCGCATCGCTGTCCAGGCCAAAATCTTGTCAGACTATGCGTGGACATAAGCAACCTTGAAGCATGCTACCTTCTTGGAAATTGTAAGAATAATTAGCACAATTATTAATCATGTTCCCTTTCTTTCCTTTGTGCTTAGCGAATGTGACTGATTGATCTTTCTATTGTTTTTGGTGTGTCAATAGATCCGGTTGTATTTCCTAGGAGCCGGGAGGCAGGAGCAACGCCGGTGATGACCGCGACGGTGGGTGAGACCGCTGGGAGTCAATCCACTCCCTGGGCGTCGTTCAATTCATCGGCATTGGTGCCACCAAGGACGATCACAACAGATGATATTTTTCCTTTGTTTTTTTTCTGGTGGTAGTGGATTGTTTGCTCCTTGATGCGTGGATTTTCAAGTGTAGGCTGTTGATGAGGAAACAAAGTTGGTGGAAATATCAACGTTGGACAAAATAATAGAAACATTAAGCGCAGAATGTGCTGTACCTAAATTAGTTGCCTGGAAACATAGGGAATGTGCTAAATTACTGAAGGGTGAGAGCCATAGGAAAAGGGATCGGGTGAAGAAAGAACATGAGAGATGGGTGTCTGGCTCCTGAGATCGATTGACTATCATCAAACTATTACTAACATGATGTAATCAATCCAACCGTTTGTATTCTTAAAAAAGAGACCATTTGTCTCTTTTTTAATATATTTTTTGAATTGTCTGGATTGCTTACCACATGTTTCACATGGTAACCATTAGTCTCAAGTTAAAGCCGACGGACTGAATATTCAGTGGGACTTGGCACAATACCAAAGAATCACAAAAATCTTTCCATTCGACGATATTGAAAAGGCGCAGGTACTGTCTGGCTAGAGGCGTCTCCCCTAGCCAAGCAACATGTTTTACATTATATGGACCGAGTTGAAGTAATACATGAGATTTGCCAGAAAGAGTGAACTTATACACGAGACAAACAGAAGATGAGAAGAATTAACCTACTAGCTAAACAACACACCTACCTGCTAATCAACAGGAAACACACAGTTGCATCACCAAACCATGCCTAGCTACCTGACTGACGGCCAGCTAAGCTAACAATGTACATATACTCCTTCCGTCCGGAAATACTTGTCATTGAAATGGATGTATCTATATGTATTTTAGTTCTAGATACATCCATTTTGATGACAAGTATTTCCGAACGGAGGGAGTACATCACATAGACAAACACAACATGTCCATCAGTACCAAACGTCGTGCAGCTCGATCGACCGATCTCAATCAATCCTTGGTGCCGGAGGAGGATAAGCAGCCGCAGAAGAAGTCCCACATGCTCTTCTTCACCCCGTTGTGGTCAGCCATCCTTCTTCTCCCTAAAACGGTGGAGCTCGACCTCGATGGTCTAAGTGGAAAGTGTTTGAAAGCTAGCTAAAACTAAGCAAGGAGCAAGAGAAGTTCTTCTTTTTGACGGGAAGGTGCAAGAGAAGTTGTGGTTTTGGTGCCCCTGCATCCAACAGGCCCTGTATTTATAACAGCACAAACTGGCGTCTCGATCGGTGTCTCACACCTGCAAGCAGAGGACAGAGTTAACCGAAAATGGAAGCGCATCTACGGAGACCACGAAGGCTCGCGCGGTGACTGACTTGACAATGTGTGGAACAGTGGAAGTGGAACGGGTCCTCGCTTCCAGCGGCAAATTTGACAATTTTGACTTATGAATAAAATCATTTCACAAAATGAACTATCCTTAAATTTTTTCACTCAAATGATCTTTTTGAGTGGCGCCCGACACGAATGCGCCACACTACACTGTGCAGCGACCGACTGACAGGCATTGCACGCCTAGCCAGGATCGCATCCGTGTGATCCGAAAATTACTAAGTCAGTGCAACGCCTAAGAGCTAGGCGCCACACTACACAGTGCAACACCTAGCTTCTAGGCGTTGCACTAGTGGTTGCTTCATTTTATAGTGCAACCACTAGGTGCTAGGCGCTACACTGTATGGTATGGCGCCTAGCTCTTAGGCTCTGCACATTGACTTATTAATTTTTAGGCAGTTCAGGGTGCGACACTGGTTAGGCATGTAGCGCCTGTTAGTCAGGCGTTGCACAGTGTAGTGTGGAGCCTTCATGTCAAGCGTCACTCAAAAATATCAGTTGCGTGATTTTTTAGAGCAGTTTATTTTGTGAAATGATTTCATCCACAGGTTAAAATTATCAAATTTGCCGCTTCCAACTGGGGCGACGACTTAAAAATTAAAGTGGGAACTGATGCCTAGCGTCCCGTGTGACTGTGTTAGTATGATCACTCACTCGAGTCTCAAGTAGGCACTGTGAATCTTGAAGTCGTTCTGACTTGTAACCTTAGTTAATTTTATGCCCTTTAATGGATTGTGCGCAGCAAGCTTTTAGATAAAGCAATTTGGTGGTAGCTTTTTTAATCTTATTCTCCTTTTGCATGATACGCATATACTGGGACTCGCTTCTCAATGATCAAAAAGAAAAGATGGCGAATAATCCGCAGTGATTTGCTAGCCTTTGAACACCACGGTCATCTTGTCGCCATAACTATATTCGGCCTAATTAAGCAAGCTTTTCTACGGCTCAGCAACTAAATAATCAAGCAAGCTTGGTTATGAATCAATTTCACATTCTCGAAACTGTTTATGTTGGAAATATGCCCTAGAGACAATAATAAATTAGTTATTATTATATTATATTTCATTGTTCATGATAATCGTTTATTATCCATGCTAGAATTGTATTGATAGGAAACTCAGATACATGTGTGGATACATAGACAACACCATGTCCCTAGTAAGCCTCTAGTTGACTAGCTCGTTGATCAATAGATGGTTACGGTTTCCTGACCATGGACATTGGATGTCGTTGATAATGGGATCACATCATTAGGAGAATGATGTGATGGACAAGACCCAATCCTAAGCCTAGCACAAAGATCGTGTAGTTCGTATGCTAAAGCTTTTCTAATGTCAAGTATCATTTCCTTAGACCATGAGATTGTGCAACTCCCGGATACCGTAGGAATGCTTTGGGTGTACCAAACGTCACAACGTAACTGGGTGGCTATAAAGATTCAGTACAGTTATCTCCGAAAGTGTCTGTTGGGTTGGCACGAATCGAGACTGGGATTTGTCACTCCGTGTAAACGGAGAGGTATCTTCGGGCCCACTCGGTAGGACATCATCATAATGTGCACAATGTGATCAAGGAGTTGATCACGGGATGATGTGTTACGGAACGAGTAAAGATACTTGCCGGTAACGAGATTGAACAAGGTATCGGGGTACCGACGATTGAATCTCGGGCAAGTATCGTATCGATGGACAAAGGGAATTGTATACGGGATTGATTGAATCCTTGACATCGTGGTTCATCCGATGAGATCATCATGGAGCATGTGGGAGCCAACATGGGTATCCAGATCCCGCTGTTGGTTATTGACCGGAGAGTTGTCTCGTCCATGTCTGCATGACTCCTGCGCCTGTAGGGTCTACACACTTAAGGTTCGATGACGCTAGGGTTATAGGGAATAGATGTACGTGGTTACCGAATGTTGTTCGGAGTCCCGGATGAGATCCCGGACGTCACGAGGAGTTCCGGAATGGTCCGGAGGTAAAGATTTATATATGGGAAGTCATCATACGGTCACCGAAACAATTCGGGGGTTACCGGTATTGTACCGGGACCACCGGAGGGGTTCCGGGGGTCCACCGGGAGGGTCCACCTGCCCCGGAGGGCCCTATGGGCTGTATGTGGAGAGGGACCAGCCCCTTAGTGGGCTGGGCGCCTCCCCCCTAGGGCCCATGCGCCTAGGGTTTGGGGGAACCCTAAAGGGGGGGCGCCCCCTTGCCTTGGGGGGG
>NC_057809.1:561619360-561621524 GCF_018294505.1 Triticum aestivum | reverse complement strand
GTTACTAGTCTTATCTTGATTCGGCGGCATCGTGGGACGAAGCGGCCCGGACCGACCTTACACGTACTCTTACGTGAGACTGGTTCCACCGACTGACATGCACTAGTTGCATAAGGTGGCTAGCGGGTGTCTGTCTCTCCCACTTTAGTCGGATCGGATTCGACGAAAAGGGTCCTTATGAAGGGTAAATAGAAATTGGCATATCACGTTGTGGTTTTGGCGTAAGTAAGAAACGTTCTTGCTAGAAACCTATAGCAGCCACGTAAAAACTTGCAACAACAATTAGAGGACGTCTAACTTGTTTTTGCAGCATATGCCTTGTGATGTGATATGGCCAAAAGGATGTGATGAATGATATATGTGATGTATGAGATTGATCATGTTCTTGTAACAGGAATCACGCCTTGCATGTCGATGAGTATGACAACCTGCAGGAGCCATAGGAGTTGTCTTAATTTATTTATGACCTGCGTGTCAACATAAACGTCATGTAATTACTTTACTTTATTACTAAAGCGTTAGCCATAGTAGTAGAAGTAATAGATGGCGAGACAACTTCAAGAAGACACGATGATGGAGATCATGGTGTCATGCCGGTGACAACGATGATCATGGAGCCCCGAAGATGGAGATCAAAAGGAGCAAAATGATATTGGCCATATCATGTCACTATTTGATTGCATGTGATGTTTATCATGTTTTACATATTATTTGCTTAGAACGACAGTAGCTTAAATAAGATGACCCCTCACTAAAATTTCAAGAAAGTGTTCCCCCTAACTGTGCACCATTGCGAAGGTTCGTCGTTTCGAAGCACCACGTGATGATCGGGTGTGATAGATTCTAACATTCGAATACAACGGGTGTAAGCCAGATTTACACACGCAATACACTTAGGTTGACTTGACGAGCCTAGCATGTACAGACATGGCCTCGGAACACGGAAGACCGAAAGGTCGAACATGAGTCATATAGAAGATACGATCAACATGAGATGTTCACCGTTGATGACTAGTCCGTCTCACATGATGATCGGACACGGCCTAGTCGATTCGGATCATGTTTCACTTAGATGACTAGAGGGATGTCTATTTGAGTGGGAGTTCATTAAATAATTTGATTAGATGAACTCAATTATCATGAACATAGTCTAAATTGTCTTTGCAAATATGTTGTAGATAAATAGCTCACGTTGTAGCTCCCTGTTTCAATACGTTCCTAGAGAAAGATTAAGTTGAAAGATATTGTAAGCAATGATGCGGACTAGGTCCGTAGTCCGAGGAGTGTCCTCACTGCTACACAGAAGGCTTATGTCTTTGATGCACCGCTCGATGTGCAAACCCCTACAACGTCGTCTGTGGATGTTGTGAACACCTGACAGACACATCCTGATGACTACTTGATAGTTTAGTGCACCATACTTTACGGCTTAGAATCGGGATTCCAATGACGTTTTGAACGCCATAAGACATATGAGATGTTCCATGAGCTAAAATTGGGATTTCAGGCTCATGCCCGTGTTGAGAGGTGTGAGACCTCTGACAAGTTCTTTAGCCAACAAGATGGAGGAGAATAGCTCAGCTAGTGAGCATGTGCTCAGAATGTCTAGGTGCTACAATCACTTAAATCAAGTGGGAGTTAAACTTCCAGATAAGATAGTGATTGATAGAGTTCTCTAGCCACTATCACTAAGATGCTAGATCTTTGTGATGAACTATGACATGCAAGGGATGGAGTTGATCCCGGAGCTGTTCGCGATGCTTAAGACCGTAAAAGGTAGAAATCAAGAAGGAGCATCAAGTGTCGATGGTTTAACAAGACCACTGGTTTCAAGAAGGGCAAGGGCTAGAAGGGAAACTTCATGGATGGCAAACCAGTTGCCGCTCCAGTAAAGGAACCCAAGGTTGAACCCAAACCCGAGACTAAGTGCTTCTATTGTAAGGGGAACGGTCACTGGTAGCGGAATTACCCCAAATGCATGGTAGATAAGAAGGCTGGCAACTTCAACAAAGTATATACGTGTTATTAATGTGTACCTCGCTAGTACTCCTGGTAGCACCTGGGTATTGGATACCGGTTCAGTTGCTATTACTGGTGACTTGAAGCAAAAGCTACAGACTAAACGGAGACTGGCTAAGGGCGAGGTGACGATGTGTGTTGGAAG
>NC_057809.1:561613709-561618190 GCF_018294505.1 Triticum aestivum | reverse complement strand
ATTGTTTGTCGCTAAGTATGGGTCCTTTCTCGAGAAGGAGTTTCTCTCGAAAGAATTGAGTGGGAGGAAGATAGAACTTGATGATGAGGTTGTTGAACCTTTACTTCAACCAGAGAGTGATGCAACACAGAAAGATGTTTTCTATGGCGCCTACGTCTGTTGAATAGGAAGTTAATGATAGTGATCATGAAGCTTCGGATCAAGTTGCTATCGAACCTCGTAGGTCGACAAGGATATGTACTACTCCTAAGTGGTACGGTAATCCTGTCTTAGATATCATGTTGTTAGACAACAATGAACCTACGAGCTATGGAGAAGCGATGGTGGGCCCGTATTCCGACAAATGGTTAGAAGCCATGAAATCCGAGATAGGATCCATATATCAGAACAAAGTATGAACTTTGGTGGACTTGCCCGATGATCGGCAAGCCATTGAGATAAATGGATCTTTAAGAAGAAGACGGACGTGGGCGGTAATGTTACCGTCTATGAAGCTCGACTTGTGGGAAAGAGTATTTTCACAAGTTCAAGGAGTTGATTGCGATGAGAATTTCTCACCCGTAGCGATGCTTAAGTCCGTCGGAATCATGATAGAATTAGCTGTATTTTTCGATTATGAAATCTTACAAATGGATGTCAAAACAAGTTTTCTTACCAGTTTTCGTAAGAAAAGTTGTATGTGATACAATAAAAGGTTTTGTCGATCCTAAGGATGCTAAAAGGTATGCTGGCTCCAGCAATCCTTCTATGGACTAGAGCAAGCATCTCAGAATCGGAATATATGTTTTGATGGAGTGATCAAAGCTTTTAGGTTTATACAATGTTTTCTAGAAACTTGTATTTACAAGAAAGTGAGTGGGAGCACTACAACATTTCTGATAAGTATATGTGGATGACATATTGTTGATCCGAAATAATGTAGAATTTCTGGAAAGCATAAACGGTTGTTTGAAGAGTGTTTTTCAAAGGAAGACCTCGATAAAGCTGCTTACATATTGGGCATTAAGATCTATAGAGATGGATCAAGACGCCTGATGGTACTTTCAAAGAATGCACACCTTGACATGTTTTTGAAGGAGTTCAAAATAGATCAGTCAAAGAAGGGTTTCTTACCTGAGTTGTAAGGTGTGAAGTTGAGTAAGACTCAAAGATTGACCACGGCATAAGAAAGAGAAAGGACGAAGGTCGTCCCCTATGCTTTTGTCATAGGCTCTATACGGTATGCCATGCTGAAGTACCGTACCTGATGTGTGCCTTGCCACATGTCTGGCAGGAGGGTACAAAGGTGATCTAGGAGTAGATCACTAGATAGCGGTCAAAATTATCCTTAGAGGAATAAGGAAATGTTTCTCGGTTATGGAGGTGATAAAGAGTTCGACGTAAAGAGTTACGTCGATGCAAGCTTAACACCTATCCGGATAGCTCTGAGTAGAGATACCGAATACGTATAATGGAGCAACAATTTGGAATAGCTCCAAGTGGAACATGGCAGCAACATCTACGATATAAAGTTTTGCGAAATACATAGGGATCTGAATATGGCAAGACCCGTTGACTACAACCTCTCTCACAAGCATAACATGATCAAACCCAGAACTCTTTGAGTGTGTATCACATAGTGATGTGAACTAGATCATTGAGTCTAGTAGACTCTTGGATGTTGGTCACATGGCGATGTGACCTATGAGTGTTAATCACATGGCGATGTGAACTAGATTATTGACTCTAGTGCAAGTGGGAGACTGTTGGAAATATGCCCTAGAGGCAATAATAAATTAGTTATTATTATATTATATTTCATTGTTCATGATAATCATTTATTATCCATGCTAGAATTGTATTGATAGGAAACTCAGATACATGTGTGGATACATAGACAACACCATGTCCCTAGTAAGCCTCTAGTTGACTAGCTCGTTGGTCAATAGATGGTTACGGTTTCCTGACCATGGACATTAGATGTTGTTGATAACGGGATCACATCATTAGGAGAATGATGTGATGGACAAGACCCAATCCTAAGCCTAGCACAAAGATCGTGTAGTTCGTATGCTAAAGCTTTTCTAATGTCAAGTATCATTTCCTTAGACCATGAGATTGTGCAACTCCCGGATACCGTAGGAATGCTTTGGGTGTACCAAACGTCACAACGTAACTGGGTGGCTATAAAGGTTCACTACAGGTATCTCCGAAAGTGTCTGTTGGGTTGGCACGAATCGAGACTGGGATTTGTCACTCCCAGTTACGTTGAGTTATATTTGGGCCCACTCGATAGTGAAAGAACATGCGATGCCCCCATGTTTGGTTTTGGTAATTGATGACAATCTCTATGGACTAATGGTTGCCTTGAGTTATATTTGAAGGTTTTGTCCATAGGCTTTTCTTGGAGTACATGTGTTGGTTTCAAGGAGAGTTTGTGTCGACCAAGGTGCTATTCAAGGAATTACCTAAAGATTGGTCTTGTGAGAGGTCGATCAAGACTAAGTTAAAGAGTGAATCAAGTTGATCAACCCACAAAGCGTAGAAGATGTACCGAGAGGGATCAAGTGATCTCATGGTATGGTAAGAATTGTCAATTACACTTTGTGTACTAACCCATGGTCTTTGTGAGGGTTCTTTGTGGGGTTAGGTTGCGGTGTGCAAGTTCAAGTGGAGCACCACGAAGAGATCAAATGCTTGAAGCTTGCTGTCCTTTGTGGTGACAATGGACCTATGAAGATGTGCGGAAGAGTAGCTCACCCATAGTAGAGTATGGGGGAGCAATCAACTAGTCTTCATCGAGTCAACACAATCAAGAAAGGTTGCGTTGTGCAAGTTCAAGTGGAGCATCACGAAGAGATCAAATGCTTGAAGCTTGCCGTCCTTTGTGGTGACAATGGACTTGTGAAGATGTGCGTAAGAAAGGCTCACCCATAGTGGAGTATGGGGGAGCAATCAACTAGTCTTCATCGAGCCAACACAATCAAGAAAGGTGGTCCAATTTGAGGAAGTCAAGATCGTCATCATCTAGCTCAAGTGGACCATGTGCAAGGCAAAGGTTTGCCCTTGATAGGTTTTCTATTTTACCGGTCTCATGATGGTAGTTGGGAGACCGGGTTATAGGATCGATTGCCGTACTATCAAGGGGGGCTCTCGATAAGTAGCTTGATCGTATCGTTTGTACAGAGCTCAAACCATTGCATCCTTGCATCATCTTTCTTGGTTCTTGTTTGGTTCTCTTTGTGAGTCTTAGAGCTTACGATCATCTTGTTGACAAGCTTGAGTTCATCGAAAACGGAGTTCGCTTGCACCTTCTATGATGTTTTGATGCTACTCGTCGTCTTGTTTCCAACAAGCTTGAGTTTGCTCAATTCGGAGCTCATATGCAAAAGTTATGGCAGTTCTGATTTTCTTGAGTGTGGTTTTTGTCAGGGTCCCAGCGGTAGTACCGTCGTACCCAGCGGTAGTACCGCTGAGGAGTCACAAGCGGCAGTACCGCTCCGCAGCGGTAGTACCGGCGGTGACTCCGCAGCAGTACTACCATTGTCTTACCAGGTCCCTACCGCGTCGATTCGAGGGGTCTTTTTCTGTGTCGGATTGTGCGGTACCTCGCTGCAGCAGTAGTGCGGCAGTACCGCCCTTCCTCCACGGTAGTACTACCCGATTCCCTCTTTCCCTTTACCCTTCGTTCTGTGCGGCAGTACCGCCGAAGGGTGCGGTAGTACCGCCTAACCCAACGGTAGTACCGCTGTCTCCTATGGTACTACCGCCCCAAGGTGTTGGAAATATGCCCTACAGGCAATAATAAAAGGATTATTATTATATTTCCTTGTTCATGATAATTGTCTTTTATTCATGCTATAATTATGTTATCCGGAAATCGCAATACATGTGTGAATACATAGACACCAACATGTCCCTAGTAAGCCTCTAGTTGACTAGCTCGTTGATCAACAGATAGTCATGGTTTCCTGACTATGGACATTGGATGTCATTGATAACGAGATCACATCATTAGAAGAATGATGTGATGGACAAGACCCAATCCTAAACATAGCACAAGATCGTATAGTTCGTTTGCTAGAGTTTTTCCAATGTCAAGTATCTTTTCCTTAGACCATGAGATCGTTTAACTACCGGATACCGTAGGAGTGCTTTGGGTGTACCAAACGTCACAACGTAACTGGGTGACTATAAAGGTATACTACGGGTATCTCCGAAAGTGTCTGTTGGGTTGACACGGATCAAGACTGGGATTTGTCACTCCGTATGACGGAGAGGTATCTCTGGGCCCACTCGGTAATGCATCATCATAATGAGCTCAAAGTGACCAAGTGTCTGGTCACGGGATCATGCATTACGGTACGAGTAAAGTGACTTGCCGATAACGAGATTGAACGAGGTATTGGGATACCGACGATCGAATCTCGGGCAAGTAACGTACCGATTGACAAAGGGAATTGTATACGGGGTTGCTTGAATCCTCGACATCGTGGTTCATC
>NC_057809.1:561602234-561611706 GCF_018294505.1 Triticum aestivum | reverse complement strand
TCACAAATCACGTTGTGGCTTTCACGTAGGTAAGAAAACGTTCTTGCTAGAACCCTATTGCAGCCACGTAAAACTTGCAACAACAATTAGAGGACGTCTAACTTGTTTTTGCAGCAAGTGTTTTGTGATGTGATATGGCCAAAGTTGTGATGAATGATGAATGATATATATGTGATGTATGAGATGTTCATGCTATTGTAATAGGAATCACGACTTGCATGTCGATGAGTATGACAACCGGCAGGAGCCATAGGAGTTGTCTTTATTTTTTGTATGACCTGCGTGTCATTGAGAAACGCCATGTAAATTACTTTACTTTATTGCTAAACGTGTTAGCCATAGTAGTAGAAGTAATAGTTGGCGAGCAACTTCATGGAGACACGACGATGGAGATCATGATGATGGAGATCATGGTGTCATGCCGGTGACAAGATGATCATGGAGCCCCAAGATGGAGATCAAAGGAGCTATGTGATATTGGCCATATCATGTCACTATTATTATTTGATTGCATGTGATGTTTATCATGTTTTTACATCTTGTTTACTTAGAATGACGGTAGTAAATAAGATGATCCCTCATAATAATTTCAAGAAAGTGTTCCCCTAACTGTGCACCGTTGCGACAGTTCGTTGTTTCGAAGCACCACATGATGATCGGGTGTGATAGATTCCAACGTTCACATACAACGGATGTAAGACAGATTTACACATGCAAACACTTTGGTTGACTTGACGAGCCTAGCATGTGCAGACATGGCCTCGGAACACAGAGGACTGAAAGGTCAAGCATGAGTCGTATAGAAGATACGATCAACATGAACATGTTCACGGATGTTGACTAGTCCGTCTCAGTGATGATCGGACACGGCCTAGTTAACTCGGATCATGTTATACTTAGATGACTGGAGGGATGTCTATCTGAGTGGGAGTTCATTGAATAATTTGATTTAGATGAACTTAATTATCATGAACTTAGTCTAAAATCTTTACAACATGTATTGTAGATCAAATGGCCAACGTTGTCCTCAACTTCAACGCGTTCCTAGAGAAAACCAAGCTAAAAGACGATGGCAGCAACTATACGGACTGGGTCAGGAACCTGACGATCATCCTCATAGCTGCCAAGAAAGATTATATCCTACAAGCACCGCTAGGTGAAGTACCTATTCTCCCTGCAGAACAAGACGTTATGAACGCTTGTCAGACACGTACCGATGATTACTCCCTCGTTCAGTGCGGCATGCTTTACAGCTTAGAACCGGGGCTCCAAAAATGTTTTGAGAGACACGGAGCATATGAGATGTTCGAAGAGCTGAAAATGGTTTTTCAAGCTCATGCCCGGGTCGAGAATATGAAGTCTCCGACAAGTTCTTCAGCTGTAAGATGGAGGAAAATAGTTCTGTCAGTGAGCACATACTCACTATGTCAGGGTTACATAACCGCTTGACTCAGCTGGGAGTTAATCTCCCGGATGACGCGGTCATTGACAGAATCCTTCAGTCGCTTCCACCGAGCTACAAGAGCTTTGTGATGAACTTCAATATGCAGGGGATGGAAAAGACCATTCCTGAAGTATTTGCAATGCTGAAATCAGCAGAGGTAGAAGTCAAAAAGGAACATCAAGTGTTGATGGTGAATAAAATCACTAAGTTCAAGAAAGGCAAGGGTAAGAAAAACTTCAAGAAGGACGGCAAGGGAGTTGCCGCGCCTGGCAAGCAAGCTGCCGGGGAGAAGCCAAAGAATGGAACCAAGCCCGAGACTGAGTGCTTTTATTGCAAGGAAAGTGGTCACTGGAAGCGGAACTGCCCCAAATACTTAGCGGACAAGAAGGCCGGCAAAACGAAAGGTATATGTGAATACATGTAACTGATGTGTACCTTACCAGTACTCGTAGTAGCTCCTGGGTATTTGATACCGGTGCAGTTGCTCACATTTGTAACTCAAAGCAGGACCTGCGGAATAAGCAGAGACTGGCGAAGGACGAGGTGACGATGCGCGTCGGGAATGGTTCCAAGGTCGATGTGATCGCCGTCGGCACGCTACCTCTACATTTACCTACGGGATTAGTTTTGAACCTCAATAATTGTTATTTAGTGCCAAGTTTGAGCATGAACATTGTATCAGGATCTCATTTAATACGAGATGGCTACTCATTTAAATCCGAGAATAATGGTTGTTCTATTTATATGAGAGATATGTTTTATGGTCATGCTCCAATGGTGATGGTTTATTCTTAATGAATCTCGAGCGTAATGCTACACATATTCATAGTGTGAGTACCAAAAGATGTAAGGTTGATAATGATAGTCCCACATACTTGTGGCACTGCCGCCTTGGTCACATAGGTGTCAAACGCATGAAGAAGCTCCATGCAGATGGACTTTTAGAGTCTCTTGATTACGAATCATTTGACACATGCGAACCATGCCTCATGGGTAAAATGACCAAGACTCCGTTCTCAGGAACAATGGAGCGAGCAACCAACTTATTGGAAATCATACATACTGATGTGTGTGGTCCAATGAGTGTTGAGGCTCGCGGTGGTTATCGTTATGTTCTCACCCTCACTGATGACTTGAGTAGATATGGGTATGTCTACTTAATGAAACACAAGTCTCAGACCTTTGAAAGGTTCAAGGAATTTCAGAGTAAGGTTGAGAATCAACGTGACAGGAAAATCAAGTTCCTGCGATCAGATCATGGAGGAGAATACTTGAGTCACGAGTTTGGCACACACTTAAGAAAATGTGGAATAGTTTCACAACTCACGCCCCTAGAACACCTCAGCGTAATGGTGTGTCCGAACATCGTAATCGCACTCTATTAGATATGGTGCGATCTATGATGTCTCTTACCGATTTACCATTATCTTTTTGGGGCTATGCTTTAGAGACTGCCGCATTCACTTTAAATAGGGCTCCGTCAAAATCTGTTGAGACGACACCGTATGAATTATGGTTTGGGAAGAAACCTAAGCTGTCGTTTCTAAAAGTTTGGGGATGCGATGCTTATGTCAAGAAACTTCAACCTGAAAAGCTCGAACCCAAGTCGGAAAAATGCGTATTCATAGGATACCCTAAAGAAACTATTGGGTATACCTTCTACCTCAGATCCGAAGGCAAGATCTTTGTTGCCAAGAATGGATCCTTTCTAGAGAAGGAGTTTCTCTCGAAAGAAGTAAGTGGGAGGAAAGTAGAACTTGATGAAGTATTACCTCTTGAACCGGAAAGTGGCGCAACTTAGGAAAATGTTCCTGTGGTGCCTGCACCAATTAGAGAGGAAGTTAATGATGATGATCAAGATACTTCTGATCAAGCTCCTACTGAAATTTGAAGGTCCACAAGGACACGTTCCGCACCAGAATGGTACGGCAACCCTGTCTTGGAAATCATGTTGTTAGACAACGGTGAACCTTCGAACTATGAAGAAGCGATGGCGGGCCCGGATTCCGACAAATGGCTGGAAGCCATGAAATCCGAGATAGGATCCATGTATGAAAACGAAGTATGGACTTTGACTGACTTGCCCGTTGAGCGGCGAGCCATAGAAAATAAATGGATCTTTAAGAAGAAGACAGACGTGGATGGTAATGTGACCATCTATAAAGCTCGGCTTGTCGCTAAGGGTTATCGACAAGTTCAAGGGGTTAACTACGATGAGACTTTCTCACCGGTAGTGAAGCTGAAGTCCGTCCGAATCATGTTAGCAATTGCCGCATTCTATGATTATGAGATATGGCAAATGGACGTCAAAACGGCATTCCTTAATGGTTTCCTTAAGGAAGAATTGTATATGATGCAGCCGGAAGGTTTTGTCGATCCTAAGAATGCTGACAAGGTGTGCAAGCTCCAATGCTCGATTTATGGGCTGGTGCAAGCCTCTCGGAGTTGGAACATTCACTTTGATGAGATGATCAAAGCATTTGGGTTTATGCAGACTTATGGAGAAGCCTGCGTTTACAAGAAAGTGAGTGGGAGCTCTGTAGCATTTCTCATATTATATGTAGATGACATACTTTTGATGGGAAATGATATAGAGCTTTTGGACAGCATTAAGGCCTACTTGAATAAGAGTTTTTCAATGAAGGACCTTGGAGAAGCTGATTATATATTAGGCATCAAAATCTATAGAGATAGATCAAGATGCCTCATAGGTCTTTCGCAAAGCACATACCTTGATAAGATATTGAAGAAGTTCAATATGGATCAGTCTAAGAATGGGTTCTTGCCTGTGTTGCAAGGTGTGAAATTGAGCTCAGCTCAATGTCCCACCACGGTAGAAGATATAGAAGAGATGAGTGTCATCCCCTATGCCTCAGCCATAGGTTCTATTATGTATGCCATGCTGTGTACCAGACCTGATGTAAACCTTGCCGTAAGTTTGGTAGGTAGGTACCAAAGTAATCCCGGCAAGGAACACCGGACAGCGGTCAAGAATATCCTAAAGTACCTGAAAAGGACTAAGGAAATGTTTCTTGTTTATGGAGGTGACGAAGAGCTCGTCGTAAAGGGTTACGTCGACGCTAGTTTCGACACAGATCTGGATGACTCTAAGTCACAAACCGGATACGTGTATATTTTGAATGGTGGGACAGTAAGCTGGTGCAGTTGCAAGCAGAGCGTCATGGCGGGATCTACATGTGAAGCGGAGTACATGGCAGCCTCGGAGGTAGCGCATGAAGCAATTTCGGTGAAGGAGTTCATCACCGACCTAGGAGTCATACCCTATGCGTCGGGGCCGATCAAACTCTTCTGTGACAACACTGGAGCTATTGCACTTGCCAAGGAGCCCAGGTTTCACAAGAAGACAAGGCACATCAAGCGTCGCTTCAACTCCATTCGTGAAAATGTTCAAGACGGAGACATGGATATTTGTAAAGTACATACGGACCTAAATGTAGCAGATCCGTTGACTAAACCTCTCCCTAGAGCAAAACATGATCAACACCAGAATTCCATGGGTGTTCGATTCATCACAATGAAACTAGATTATTGACTCTAGTGCAAGTGGGAGACTGTTGGAAATATGCCCTAGAGGCAATAATAAAAGGATTATTATTATATTTCCTTGTTCATGATAATTGTCTTTTATTCATGCTATAATTGTGTTATCCGGAAATCGTAATACATGTGTGAATACATAGACACCAACATGTCCCTAGTAAGCCTCTAGTTGACTAGCTCGTTGATCAACAGATAGTCATGGTTTCCTGACTATGGACATTGGATGTCATTGATAACAAGATCACATCATTAGGAGAATGATGTGATGGAAAAGACCCAATCCTAAACATAGCACAAGATCGTATAGTTCGTTTGCTAGAGTTTTTCCAATGTCAAGTATCTTTTCCTTAGACTATGAGATCGTGTAACTCCCGGATACCGTAGGAGTGCTTTGGGTGTACCAAACGTCACAACGTAACTGGGTGACTATAAAGGTATACTACGGGTATCTCCGAAAGTGTCTGTTGGGTTGACACGGATCAAGACTGGGATTTGTCACTCCGTATGACGGAGAGGTATCTCTGGGCCCACTCGGTAATGCATCATCATAATGAGCTCAAAGTCACCAAGTGTCTGGTCACGGGATCATGCATTATGGTACGAGTAAAGTGACTTGCCGGTAACGAGATTGAACGAGGTATTGGGATACCGACGATCGAATCTCGGGCAAGTAACGTACCGATTGACAAAGGGAATTGTATACGGGGTTGCTTGAATCCTCGACATCGTGGTTCATCCGATGAGATCATCGAGGAGCATGTGGGAGCCAACATGGGTATCCAGATCCCGCTGTTGGTTATTGACCGGTGAGCCATCTCGATCATGTCTACATGTCTCCCGAACCCGTAGGGTCTACATACTTAAGGTTCGGTGACGCTAGGGTTGTAGAGATATAATATGCAGTAACCCGAAAGTTGTTCGGAGTCCCGGAAGAGATCCCGGACGTCACGAGGAGTTCCGGAATGGTCCGGAGGTGAAGAATTATATATAGGAAGTGCAGTTTCGGCCATCGGGAGAGTTTCCGGGGTCACCAATATTGTACCGGGACCACCAGAAGGGTCCCGGGGGTCCACCGGTGGGGCCACCCATCCCGGAGGGCCCCATGGGCCAAAGTGGGGAGGGAAACCAGCCCATAGTGGGCTGGTGCACCCCCCTTGGCCCACCCCATGCGCCTAGGCTTGGGAACCCTAGGGTGGGGGGCGCCCCACCTGGCTTGGGGGGCACTCCACCCCTTAGCCGCCGCCCCCCCTAGGAGATCCCATCTCCTAGGTCCGGCGCCCCCCTAGGGGAGCCTATATAAAGGGGGGAGGGAGGGGCAGCCGCACCCTTGAGTCTTGGCGCCTCCCTCTCCCCTGCTACACCTCTCCCTCTCGTAGTAGAACGGCGAAGCCCTGCTGCGGTGACCCCTGCATCCACCACCACGCTGTCGTGCTGCTGGATCTTCATCAACCTCTCCTCCCCCCTTGCTGGATCAAGAAGGAGGAGACGTCACGCTGACCATACGTGTGTTGAACACGGAGGTGCCGTCCGTTCGGCGCTAGGATCTCCGGTGATTTGGATCACGTCGAGTACGACTTCCTCATCCCCGTTCTTTGAACGCTTCCGCGCGTGATCTACGAAGGTATGTAGATGCAATCCGATCACTCGTTGCTAGATGAACTCATAGATGGATCTTGGTGAAACCGTAGGAAATTTTTTGTTTTCTGCAACGTTCCCCAACACAAGGTTCATGTTTTGTTGCTCATTTTCCCTGTTTCTTCCGCCTGAGCGGTAGTACCGCTCATGGAGCGGTAGTACCGCTCGTGTGCGGGCTGAGCACATAACGGTTGGATTTTTCCCCTCCTATAAAAGGGGGTCTTCTTCCCCATTGAACCTTATCCTTTGAGCTCGTTTTCTTCCCCCATTGTTGACCTTCTTCGAGCTTGCTAACTCTCAATCCCTACATGGATTCTTGCTAGTTTTTGAGGGAGAAGAGAGAGGAGATCTAGATCCACATTTCCACCAATCACTTTCTCCTCTATGTGAGGGGAGCCCCTTGGATCTAGATCTTGGAGTTCTTGGTGTTCTCTTTCTTGTTCTTCCTCTCATTTTCCTCCCTAGCATTAGTTGCTTCAGTGGGATTTGAGAGAGAAGGACTTGGGCACTCTGTGTGCCCTTGCCATTGCATTTGGTGCATCAGTTTGAGTTCTCCACGTGATACGTGGAAGTTACAAGTTGAGAAGCTTATTACTCTTGGGTGCTTGGTACCCTTGAGCTTGTTCCTCTTGGGTGCTTGGGCGCCCTAGATGGTTGTTGGTGTTCGGAGCTCAATCATTGTGGTGCAAAGCTCCGGGCAAGCGTCGGGGTCTCCAATTAGGTTGTGGAGATCGCCCCGAGCAATTTGACAGGTACCGGTGACCGCCCCCAAGGGTTGCCAAAGTGTACAGGTTCGGTGACCGCCCCCAAGGGTTGCCATTTGTACGGGTTCGGTGACCGCCCTCAAGGGTCCCTTAGTGGAATCACGGCATCTTGCATTGTGCGAGAGCGTGAGGAGATTACGGTGGCCCTAGTGGCTTCTTGGGGAGCATTGTGCCTCCACACCGCTCCAAACGGAGATTAGCATCCGCAAGGGTGTGAACTTCGGGATACATCGTTGTCTCCTCGTGCCTCGGTTATCTCTTACCCGAGCCCTTTACTTATGCACTTTACTTTGTGATAGCCTTATTGTTTCTTGTCATATATCTTGCTATCACATAGTTACTTATCTTTCTTAGCATAAGTTGTTGGTGCACATAGGTGAGCCTAGTTGTATTAGGTTTTGTGCTTGGCAAATTAACCGCTAGGTTTATTCCGCATTTGTTCAAGCCTAAACCATAATTATTTTAAAACGCCTATTCACCCCCCCCCCTCTAGGCGACATCCACGATCTTTCAGGTAGGACATCATCATAATGTGCACATTGTGATCAAGGGGTTGATCACGGGATGATGTGTTACGGAACGAGTAAAGAGACTTGCCGGTAACGAGATTGAACAAGGTATCGGGGTACCGACAATCGAATCTCGGGCAAGTATCATACCGATGGACAAAGGGAATTGTATACGGGATTGATTGAATCCTTGACATCGTGGTTCATCCGATGAGATCATCGTGGAGCATGTGGGAGCCAACATGGGTATCCAGATCCCACTGTTGGTTATTGACCGGAGAGTTGTCTCGGCCATGTCTGCATGACTCCCGAGCCCGTAGGGTTTACACACTTAAGGTTCGATGACGCTAGGGTTATAGGGAATAGATGTACGTGGTTACCGAATGTTGTTCGGAGTCCCGAATGAGATCCCAGATGTCACGAGGAGTTCCGGAATGGTCCGGAGGTAAAGATTTATATATGGGAAGTCATCATATGGTCACCGGAAAAATTTGGGGGTTACCGGTATTGTACCGAGACCACCGGAGGGGTTCTGGGGGTCCACCGGGAGGGTCCACCTGCCCCGGAGGGCCCTATGGGCTGTATGTGGAGAGGGACCAGCCCCTTAGTGGGCTGGGCGCCTCCCCCCCTAGGGCCCATGCGCCTAGGGTTTGGGGGAACCCTAAAGGGGGGCGCCCCCCTTGCCTTGGGGGGCAAGGCAACCCCCCTTGGCCGCCGCCCCCTCCTCAGATTGGATCTGAGGGGGCCGGCCCCCTCTCCCTTGCCCCTATATATATGTGGGGATTAGGAGGGCAGCCGCACCCAAGTTCTGGCGCAGCCCTCCCCCTCTCCCAAGTCCTCCTCTTCTCCTACGGTGCTTGGGGAAGCCCTGCAGGATTACCACGCTCCTGCTTTATCACCATGCCGTCGTGCTGCTGCTGGATGGAGTCTTCCCCAACCTCTCCTTCCCCCCTTGCTGGATCAAGGCGTAGGAGACGTCACCGGGCTGTACGCGTGTTGAACGTGGAGGTGTCATCCGTTCGGCACTAGGATCATCGGTGATTTGGATCACGACGAGTACGACTCCATCAACCCTGTTCACTTGAACGCTTCCGCTTAGCGATCTACAAGGGTATGTAGATGCACTCCCCTTCCCCTCATTGCTAGATTACTCCATAGATTGATCTTGGTGATGCGTAGAAAATTTTAAATTTTTGCTACGTTCCCCAACAGTTTAAACATTTTTTTATCAGCTCACACTTTGGATAGTGTGTGCAAGGAGCAAGGACGTAGTACCAACCCAATTAATCCACGACCGTTGATCTGTTTGTGTGCGTGCGTGGTGCTACCTCAAATGCCGACCTAATTGCAGTGACACGTTCGGTTTGGTGAAAATGGGCACCCTCATGTCGTGAAATAAGATCATTTCTTTCTACGCGCAAAAAATGGCACCATGTGAATAATCTCGTGCCAAAGAACGCGTGCGGTTCACCTGAGCTCGCAGGGACCAGGTTGAACAATGGTGGTGCCGGTGGGGAGGTGGGGGTTGGGGCTGCAAGGGTAGCACGCCATTGCCGCCA
>NC_057809.1:561601119-561601659 GCF_018294505.1 Triticum aestivum | reverse complement strand
GTACTGTAGATGTGCTAATTGGCCGGAGATAATCACATCATTAGCCCATATAAGATTTTTCTAGGGAAATTAGCCCATATAAGTACTAATATAATAACTATCATATACCGAAGCCCAATAGCCCATGTCATTGTCATGTGGTTGTGGCCTTTTGTTGTTTGCCCCATGCGATCGATTCTTTGATTGTGTCCTCGCACTAGGGTCTCGGGCGTTGTTTGCAGCCACCGGCTGCCCGGCCGCCGCTGCCGCTCCCGCTCAGGTAAGGCGCTTACCACGCCGCCACCCCTACTCTATCGGGTCCGTTGATCTGTCGTCTTTGTCCACTGTTTGTCCAGTATTTGAGGACTAAGGCAAGAGGAGGAGGCTTCATTAGATCAAAGTTTTATCGGGAGAAACGAAGATCAGATAGAGGAAGGTACAAGCACATACTTGTAGCTATCAGTTATTATGAAGGACAGTGATATTTGGCAACAGTGTGCCCGATAGGAAATTTACCTTACCTGTCGATCACCCATCAGCTAACCAGGCCAATCACCCCGC
>NC_057809.1:561598545-561599539 GCF_018294505.1 Triticum aestivum | reverse complement strand
TACCCTACACGACACAAGACATTGCTAATCAACGAGCTAAGTTCCGCTTAGAGCACCGCCACAAGGACATTGGGAGCACAATTGCATACTTCCAAGAGAGGGCCAAAGATTCATATTTCTACTGGAGAATCAAACTTGATGATGAGGACAGGGTTGAGAACTTGTTCTGGATAGATGGCGCATCACGCAGGGCATATGCAAAGTGTAATGACTGTTTGTCGTTTGACACGACATACATGGCAAACATGTACAAGATGCCGTGTGAACCATTCATTGGAATTAATAACCATGGTCAATCCATCCAGTTTGGGTGTGGCTTCGTTCGAAACGAACTAAAGGAAAACTTTGCGTGGCTGTTTAACACATTCCTCCATGCAATGGGTGGTGTTGCCCCTAAAAACATCACCACAGACCAGGACTTTGCAATGAGGAGTGCGATCGACGAGGTCTTCTTGAACATAATACACAGAAATTGCCGCTGGCATATAATGAAGAAGGCGCATGAGAAACTTGGAAAACTTATGGCTGATGATAAACCACTAAACAAAGCGTTCAAAGACTGTGTCGACAACAGCTTGACTGGTACGTACCTAAACTGTTGACCCATTTTAATTACCATGCAGCAAACTTGAGAAAGCCATATGAATATATGTGATGCACAAGTTACCATGTGTGGGTCTACACAAGTTATCATGATCTTGTTGGCTATATTACCAGGGGCAGTTACATATGTTGATACCAACTTGTGGTTTAGAAAAGTTACCAGATTTGGAAAAACTGTTCAATAAAGTTACCATCTAACAACTAAGAAAAGTTACCAGCATACTTGTACTTTAATTACCAATGATTGTGTATGATGTTGTGATTGTCTCATGTTTTGTGTATCACAGAGGAAGAGTTGGAAAACAAATGGTGGGCAATGATGGATGAATATGGCCAGATCGACAATGAACATTTTCAATGGCTGTGGGAAAATAGGAAATGTTGGGCCCCA